>NW_016690271.1:1363626-1424388 GCF_001604755.1 Lepidothrix coronata | reverse complement strand
GTTATATCTCACTTAAAGTCATTTTTAGGTAGCACTCCCTAATGTCCTGTTAGCATCTCTCCAAAGTGTGTTTGGCAGCCTGGGCTCTTTATTCAAGCTGCATTTACAGCTCTTCCTCCTTCCATTCCTGCTGAACAAGAGCATGTAGATGCTATTAAATCTGTCATTAATCTCATCAGTCAGCAAATAGAGATGAAGAACTCTGCTCTCTTGGAAAGGTTCTACATATTTCTCTCTCACAATCAGCTCAGATGGTGACATGGAAAGATAAAGGAACAGGGACCTTAAACAAACAGCTCCCGAGGATCAAGTGGAAGTTTTACCCTGAGAGAGAAAAAACAAGGCTGTTGAAACCACCCCATCTAATCTATTTAACTCAGCTTTTGTCCCAGGGCCACAGCAGTGGAGGTCTTAAATAAGAGTCTAGAAAAACATGTGCATCTGTGAGTTTAGTGGGAATCCACCTTCACTAAGTGCTAGGAATGTGCTGGGCAAAAGCAACACTTCCAAAGTGTTATTTCAAGGCTTGAATACCCCGAGAATTTCTTCTCCAGCACAACCTTTTCCCCTCAGGAGGGGGAGACACAACTGCAAAGGCCTTTGCAGTGCTGCTGTTGTAGAGGATGGCAGAAGTTTGTGGGTATTAAAGGTACCATGGATGAAGGAGGCCTGATCCTACACACCCTGAGGTGCCTTCAGGGTGGGAGTTCCATGTTCTTCCCAGTGTTCAGGGTTGCTGAAGAGTTACAAATGCCTCAGAGAACAAGGGCACGTTGCCAGAGGGAGGATGGGAAAGCACAGGGACAGTTGTGGGAATGGGAAGGACCCCGGAGCAGATTCCAGGTTATCAGTGGTGTCAGCAGTGTCTGGGGCTGTTGTGCTAACAGGGACAGTTAATGGACTACAGGGATAACTGGACAAGAGCCAGGGAGTGACTGGGAAGGACAAAGGTCTCCCACAAAGACAGGACATATATAAATATATGTAGCACAAAGGGGGACAGACAGGAGGGGAAAGGAGAATGTGAGAGACTGGGTTTAGCACTACGAAAGGTGCTACCCTGGAACCACAGCAAAACTGTATTTTCCATTTAGAAAAACACTGGAAAGGAGGCAGTGACAAGCTGAGCTTCTCACAGTAACTTAAAAGGTCTGTTTGGTTAAACAGAGTTATTGACAGGAAAGATAATCCAGAGGTGACCCCGTTCATTAAAAACAAATTAATCAGTCCCTGTTGTCTGTACTCAGACCAACAGCAAAACATCTGCTGTGGTGCATTTTGCTTTTCTGGGGGTTTTTTTTTACTCTTTTCCCTCCTGTAACACAGTTTCCCCCTCATGACCTCTCAGCATCCTCCTGCTTACGCAAACGTTGCTTCCCAGCTCACAGCCTTGGGACAAAGGCAACCCAATTCCATGCTGGTCTGGAGCCTTTGGAACAGCTGTTGTCCAATTCCTGGCATGCAATGTGCCCTGACTCCAAGCTCATGGGAAGCTTTAAAAACATATGGGGCTGCTTTGGGGATAAGAGGCTTCCTACCTGGCCGGATGAAGACGTTTTCCACGGACAGCATGGCTGCAATGGGAAGCAGGAGATCCTCACAGTCAAGGGAAGCAGCTTTTATGACAGCACAGCTCAGGTTGGGAGGGAGGGGAAACTGCACCAGGAATTCTCCCAGTCTTGTCACATGGCCTCTCCTTATCCCAGGAAAAAAGACAGAAACACCAGATTCATGTTTCAGTGTTAAAGGGGGGCATGCACACCTAAGTCAGCCACCACATCCCGATTAAGGGCATGGAATAAGCATTTCCCTCTGGATGTGTGTGCCCAGACAGGTGCTGGAGACACGAAGAAGTGTCCCCAGCTTGCCTGTGCCTGCTCCATGCCAGGCACAGCCAGCTTTTATTTAATTCCTGCAAGAAGAATTCCTGGAAGCTCAGGATAAGATCTTGCTTCCTGCCTTGAGTTCTTGGATGGACCTCACAGCTAAAGCCCAAATTCCTCCATCACAACAGTCTGGGATCTGGCTTCAGGAGCTCCAGCACTGGGTTGAGGTAATTTGTCTGAGGTCACTCAGGAACTCCAGGACAATGTGGACAAATTGATCTGTATCTCTCAATCCCCAAGCCCAGCTCTAACCCTGATTTTACAGCCTATATTAAACCCCAGTAGTAACTTCCTGGAAGCTAAATGAGGAAACATATTCTACTGCTGGGGAAGTCCTTTAGTCCACACAAACAAACACTGACCCCAGGTAAACCATTAAATTCCTGTAGTGACTACACCCCTTTATTTTTTACCTGTCAATAGCACTGCACTGGTAAAGTTCCTTGAGAGCTTCTAAAATATGTCTTTCTTCAGGGGGGTCCAAATAGGGAAATCTGTAGAAAAAAAATGAAGTAAAAAAAAAAATATCTGTTCAGACCCAGAATAGCTTTGTTAATTTTCATATTTATTAAAATACTTCTTTCACCTCCCAATACAGGTTTTTGACCAAAGTGCACGTAATCATCTGCAGCATAAGGGTGTGTTACTGCATGTTCTGCCTCAAGCTGGGGAATTATGATTGATGACAAATCCCAGCATGGCACACACAAAGCTCAACTGTATTTTCTGCACTTGTATGATCTTAAAATTAAACCATCCCACAGAGATGAAGCTTTTGGGGCATAAACATCAATATTTTAAAGGAATGCTACAAACTATATATTGAATTTTGGAGCGAGCCAGTTTTGGCAGAACCCCAAACTTGAGCTCAAGATCCAACCTGGAATTACAGGCTGGGGAGAACAGCAGAAAAGCTGATTGAATTGAAGTGTCACAGTTGGCTGGGGAACCTAATCCTGCCTCCTGCCAACAGGCTCCGGGTGCCGCGCTGCCCAGACTCGGGGAGACGGGGATAATCCCCTGCCCAGAGGTCACCTGATGACATCATGCACGGAGAGGCACTTCAAGGTCAGGATGACAGATGTCAGGCTGGTCCTCCTGATCTCTGGGACGGTGTGGTCAGGCATGCACTGCTCCCAGAACTCCCTGCTGTACAGCCGGTAGCTCTTCCCGGACGAGGTCCTGCCGGCTCGGCCAGCTCGCTGCTTCGCCTCGCTCCTTCCAGAAAAACCAACATCCAAACTCTGAATCCCTTCTAGTATTACCCACGGGGTGATTATGACAAATAACAACAATTTCTGTGCTTGCAGGCAGAAGGTATTTTACTGTGCAGCAGCTGAGAATTCCAGCTGGACGAGGACGGGCAGGAGCAGCGTTTCTGTGCACGGAAGATTTTTTTAAGCTTCTCTGAATCAGGTTGTTGTATTCAAACACAAGAGGACATGTGAGCCCCTGTTCAGGCTGCAGACAATGCACTGTCAGTTCCTTCTTAACATCTGAAACTTATAGAAAATTATACATCCTGAACCACTTCCTACGTAGCAACAAATGAAACGGCTTTAAATCACAGAACCTCAAGGCTGCTCCTCATCTTTTTATTGACTTATTTTTTTTTTAAAGATCCACCAATACATGGTGTTGTCACAGCAACTCCCAGGAACACCAAGACATGTTTAAAAACTTACTTTGAAATGGGAACCACCTCCAGTATGTCCAAGCCAACTCGGGGGTTGTGATTCAGCTGCTTCACAAACCCGCTGTCTACGACGTACCTGAGCAAAAAGATTGAGAGAGGGAAAGGTCAGAGCTCTCAGCACACACACAGGTACCACAGGGTTACTCAGTGAAGCCAAGCTTTGATTTCAAATTAGGGCCCAAAACCATCAGTCATCTCTAAGACTATATAATGGTATTAAGGGTTTTTTCACCACACACACAAGAAAAAGGCAACAGGGCAGGTACAGAAATGGAAGGAAGTCAGAACTTCCTGAATTATCCCCTCTGCCACAGCTTTTCTGAAGGACACAAAACAATACCTGACTCCTTCGATGGTCAGAGATGTTGCAGCAATGTTTGTGGACACCACACATTTTCTAATGCCTGTAGGAGCTGGCAAAAATATCCTTTTCTGTTGATCTGAAATGACAGGGAGCCAGTCAAACAGTTTATGTTACAGGCACTGATTTCCACCAAATTCACTCAAATGCTGAGTGAAAGTCACTTGAATGACATTAGAAAGTGAACCACACAACATCCTAAAATATGGAATTGGTGTTATTTTAGCAAATGCCAGAAATCAGATAATATTTTCTTTACTGCTCAAATATCCCAGATTTGGAAAAAGGCCAACTCTCCTGGCTGTTTCCTAACCAGGAAAACAAACAAGATGTCTGGTCTGAACAGAATCTTCATGAAGGATTTGAAGGGTTTTAACCACCAGAGCAAATGAATGTGAACATTAAAAAAAAAACTAATTAACTCCCCCATGTTTCCAGCAAATCTTCATTTAACATGTACCAAAACAGCACATGCAGTTCCCATCCATTCATTTGGCTTCCCAAGGAACAAAAAAAAGAGGTGGAAATTCAACTTTCCCCTGAAATTTTCTCACTTACTATTTTTGAAAAATATAAAAATCTCTTCAAGGAAGATTTTCTAATGTGTCCTTAGACATATTCAAATACAACGTCCTCTGAGGAACTACCACAAAATAAAAATAAAATAAAATATCTCAGTCAGGAATCAATTTCATGGAATAAGGAAGAAGCTACGCTTTTCTTTTATGCAACTTTGCTCTTTCCAAAAGATCAGTTTTGCTCCCTCTGCAGATCTTTACAAGACCTCAGCAGCACTTTTAGGGGGAAATTGCTGCTCTGCTCTTCTGAGCACTCACTCAGCCCCTTGGCAGCCTCCAAACTGCACCCACATATTCAAACACTGCCCTCGAATTCATCTGAAAATACAGCAAAGGTCAAGAGGGTTCTGGTTTTAACTCTTTGGAACTAACTGTGGTACTGCTGCCAAACAAAACAGAGTGCCTGCCTCTGATAACCTGCACCTTCCTACACTGTGTGACACTGCACCACTGCTATCTTCCCTTCCAGCTCCGCTCTCATCACCAAAAACCTCCTGGCAACGTTTTTTCCACCTAAAACAAAAAGTGAGGCCACCTGAACTTCCAGTTACACACCATCCCCTCCCTAAGCTGAGGATCCTGATGCCATGTGAGGCCACATCCAGTGGATATGAATTTGAACTGGAGGCTGCAGTGCAAGCCCAGAGAAGTTTGATTAGTTTATGAACACCACCAAAAAACCCAGTAGTGCCACAGTATTGTAACAAATGGGTTAATTAACGGCATTTTTTCAGAAAGATTTGATGAGGATGCTGTTTGTAACAACTCCTGCAGTTCACATTGGTGTGAATTAAGCTCCCTGTGACATCATAAGCTCTTACCTGTTGACATTGAGCCATACAGAGGTAGGATAAGCAATCCCTCCACGGCCTGATCGTGCACCTCGTAGCGGTAATCAATAGACTCTGCTTTCTTGAAGAGCAAGTCACAGGCTTTTTCTATCTCAATTTGACCTAAAGACATAGAAGAGCACTGAAGTAGTCACGACTCTGCCTTCCTAGTTTGCAACATCTTTAAACAAGACTGGTTTGTCAATATTACAGAGCTGTCAACACCATTAAAAGAAGGGCGTAATGAGAGTTAAGTTTAGGAGGTGACATCCAGCCTTTCCACAGTGCCTCTCACCAAGGCTGTTCCTGAAAGGATGAGTACCTAAGGGCCTGGCCTATACATTGATGTAATTCCCCCTTCCTGAATTAACAACAAAATAAAACATGCAGACAACACAGAGTCAATCTGGCACAAGAAGGGAAGAGAATATGCAAATTTTCAAGTTAGTGATTTTCTTATCTGGCCTCAGGGGTACAGATATTCCTAAAATGCTCTGAAAATGATCACTGTGTGCATCAACCCCCACCTTTCCCTTCTCCACTCACTGCTCTGGGACAAAGCAGACAGTCTGTTTTGCTGGCAGTGTCATGGAATAGCCTGGAATCACCATGGGTGGTGGAAGGAAAAATTCGCACCTGTCAGGAAGACCAAGATGTCGCCTTCTGGTTCATTCAGGTGGACATCCAGTGTGACTTTCACAGCCTGGAACAAACAACAGACAAGCCAATAACAGCTGCAACCTTTCTCAAACTCATCATACTAATTATTTCTTCCCTATTTCCTGCAGGGATGCTCAGATACGCAATCCAGCACCTGATTCCTGTGGTCTGTCCCAGATTAAATCACACCAAAACCAGAGAACACGCCCAGAAAACAAAGCCACCAGACCTCTGTGACATAGGCAGAGCTGCCCACGTCCCTGGGGCTCAGCAGGTTGCAGAATATCTCCTTGACAGGGTAACTCCTCCCTGGAATGTGCAGCACTGAGCAGTGTCCAAAGAACTCGGAGAGCTTGTCCACCTCCAGGGTGGCCGACATCACCACCACCTTCATCTCCGTCTTCCTGTCCGGGGCTTTCTTCTGTAGAAAGAGTTTCTTCAGCAAACCAAATAAAATATCCTGAGAGAAAAACAGAAGCAACTGATGTTAATATCCCAGCTTTACTAGAAGTGCCTGAAGCACTTGGAAGGGACCGGTTTTTGCCAATGAAAATCCCGTATTCCAGGCCTAAGCACTCAGAAGAAAACATATTTTTTACCCTGGTCATTTTGTAAGCACACTAATTGGTTTATAGAATTTAATTCGTTTTTATCAGCTCTTCTCACAGCCCATAGACAGAACCAGTATACCTTAAATTCCTTTGTTTTTCATGTTTATACTCTCGTGGTCAAGTCATTTGCCAGCAGTCACCTCAGACCCATTTTTCACCCCATTTTTCAGCGTTTCACCTGACTGTGTGTGCACCCTCCTTTGTTTCACCACTTATTGTGATGATTTCAGCAAGTTCATTTTACTCTGGGGTGCTCTGGATTAAAAACCTGCTCCTTACAGGGACACAGGTGACGGAGCAGTAACTTCTTAAATCACCTTACTCAGTTTATGTGCCATACCCTCAGATGCTTGAGGGCAGAACTGGGATTCAGAGAACATTTTCCCCTTTCCACAGCTGGGCTGGCAGGTTGTTTGCTGGAGCAGCAGATTGTCTGACACACAACACAATCTCTTGAGGACTCAGTGACCTGAGTGTCCCTGTGCTGCCCACAGAAGGGTCAGGGTGACTTCTGAGAGCTTTTGGGACTTAGGTCAGTCTGGACACTTCCATGGTCCTAAAAGCCATAATCTCTTTGCACAGTTGTGAACACACCCTTAGAAACAGTAGAGCAAGAAAGATGTTTCAGGGTGTTGTTAGTGAGTGGAAAAATAAAGATTCTAGAAAGTTTGTGTTCACTGTGCTGGCTTCAAACTCCTGGAAATGTTGGGAGAGCATCCAACAGCCAGGAAAGTTGCTGGAATGCTTTCAAACACAACAACAGCTATGCCAATTCCAACAGGACTACAGGTCACATCTTATTTTCAGATTATTGAGCATGTAATAAAGTTCTACAGTCTTAGGACAGCAAAAGGCAGTCAAAATCCCTGGGGATTGTGCAGAAGTGAAAGGAAGGTATAAGCAGACCACAGGAAAGGAGAAACAGTGACCCCAAAGGACAGAAATAAGGTGACACTCACAGTGCTGAGGCTGCGCTCATGGGCTTCATCCAAAATGATGATGCTGTACTTGCTGAGGAGGGGGTCTGTCAGGATTTGCCTCAACAGGCAGCCATCAGTCATATACCTGATGGCAGTGTCCTGAAAGGTTTAATCAGACAATCAGCTGTTATCCTGGATTATCATTTCAAAGTCAAGCAAACACTTAGATCATCACATCTTTTCCAGGACACACTCTCAGACTGCACCAGGGGTGATCATCATGCACCACACCACAGGTGCTCGGCAACGTTTCACTTGCAAGGGGTTCAAAAAACTTCATGAAATAACTTATATGATGCGAAAAACTTCACCAAATGAGTTATACAACACAAACAGCTGCAGCTCCACCACAGCTGGTGCTGTTGCAGCCTCTGAGACCTTCCACACACCAAGACCCTGGAGAGGCACCGAGGCTGTGCCACCCCACGGAGAGGCCCAGGGGCAAAACCCTGAGCCAGAGCCCACTGAGCCCCCTGCTCCCACAGGATGCCAGCCCCCAGGGCCCTACCTCGGAGGTGCAGTCGTCGAAGCGGACCTGGTACCCCACGAGAGTGCCCAGGGCACAGCCCATCTCCTCGGCCACCCGCTGCGCCACCGACATGGTGGCAACGCGCCGGGGCTGGGTGACACCGATGGCCCCGTGCTTGGCCAGGCCTGCGGAGAGCACAGAGTCACACAATGGTTTGGGCTGCAATGGACCTTAAAGATCATCTCGTGTCAACCCTCCTGCCATGGGCAGGGACACCTCCCACTACCCCAGGTTGCTCCAAGCCCCGTCCAACCTGCCCCTGGGCACTTCCAGGGATGGGGCAGCCACAGCTTCTCTGGGCAACCTGTGCCAGGGCCTCACCACCCCCACAGGGAAGAATTTCTTCCCAATATCCCATCTAACCCTGCCCTCTGGCAGTGGGAAGCCATTCCCCCTGTCCTGTCACTCCAGACCCTCGTCCAAAGTCTCCCTCCAGCTCTCTAGGAGCCTCTCAGGTACTGGAAGGCCGCATTAGGGTCACCCCAGAGCCTTCTCCAGCTTGAAAGAACCCAAGTGATCTGAGATGAACTGGGACACTGAGGTTATACAGAATATTCTGAGTTGGAAAGGACCCACGAGGACCATCGAGTCCAACCCTTAAGTGAATGTCCCGGACAGGGATCGAACCACGACCCTGGAGTTATCGGCACCGTGAGCTGTGCAGCTCCGAGTCAGCTCGCACACCCTTACCTACACAACATACACATGGCAACAGGGGTTTTATTTAAAAGGTCCAATCACCCTCCTCTCAGCACAGCCCAGCCCGAAGCTGAGGGGACACGGAGGACTATCCGCGTTTATCCCTGCTCATACCCCACCCTAGGGGGCCCGCGGGGAAGGGGGTCCGTTACCTGCCTCGAAGAGGTACCTGGGCAGCTGCGTGCTCTTGCCGCTGCCCGTCTCGCCGGTGACGATGAGGAAGGGCCGCTCTCTCACGGCCTCCACCAGCTCGCGGCGGGAGCGGCGGATGGGCAGGGCCGGGCTGTCCATGGTGGGGGTCCCCGGGGGGGTCGGGGGACCCCCTGGAGACCCCCTAACCTGGGGACCCCCTTCACCTGCCGGACCCCCCTCACCTGGAGGGACCCCCGGGGCCCTCACGGAACCCGCCGCTGTTTACGCGCCCATCGCGCGTGCGCGGCCCGGGCCACGCCCACTCAGGCCCCGCCCCCTTCTCCCCTCAGCGCTTCGCCTCGGCTCAGAGTCTTAAATCGTAAATAAACTCACAAATATAATCATAAAATCACAGAATATTGAGGGCTGGAAGGACCTTAAAGCTCACCCAGTCCTAACCCACCTCCGAAAATACATTTCTGGCAAAGTTTGAGCCTTGAGTCCGCCAATTAAGGTCCTGTTTAAGCGATCCTGATTAAAAGACACACGTCCTGCCGCTCTCAGGTGAGGATTTCATCCTCACACCAAAGTTTTTCCTCTTCTGTGTGAAAAGCGAGAAATCTGTGCCGACTGCTGCTTACGGTCAAGGATTTTTCCTGTTGCTGTTTAATCACTTCCACTAACAGTGCTAATTGTTCTTCACAGTTCTTACACTTCCAAAGCTAAGATTTAAATGTTTCAGTGGAATCGACGCAATATTTCTCTTTAAAAAAGTCCTCTGGAGCTTATACAGCCCGTCACGATAACCCGGATGACACTGTAAAAGTTTTGGAGTTGCATTGCAAAATATGGTATTTGGTGTCTTGTATTGCAAATTTGTTGATAGAATTAGAATTGCCTTGTTAAAGTTTAGGGCTGGACGTGCTTCAACGACCTCAGACCTAGGGCAGGGTTAACAAAGCTTGGAAAAAAAGGATGTCCACTGATAGTGGACACGAAGAATGCGGAATTTATGGGACATCTGGCAAAACTCCCAAGGAGAGGAAGAGACTAATCAAGGCAACTCTGAAACCGTGCTGAAATCAGCTCCAGCTGGGTAAAAACCAGTTCTGGAACCACTGACCCAAGAAACCCACCGACCCAAAAGAAGAGAGAGACCGAGCATAAGAATAATTAGTGTGAGAAGCGAGAATCATTAACCAACAGAAGATAGAGTACTAATTAACAGGAGAACTATGTAACTTGCAGCCAGTGAACACTAATTCCTTTGTTTGCCAAAATGTACAAAGAGTGAAGAGTATTAATAGCTGTGGTGCTGGATTTGTGGAATTCCACCGAGCGCCTGGCTCTGAAATAAATAACCAGTGTCTCTCTCGAGCTTGTTGCACAGCGGGTAACAAACCCGATTTTTGCTGACAGCAGTAGCACCAAAACTCCGTGTGATTAAGGAACTAAGGTGCCACCTCTGCAGCACCGTCTGTGGATTCACATCAAGCCTGAAGGTGGCAAGCGCTGAACGCTGAACACAAACCGGCCCCAGTCCAGCTCCCAGTGTCTGTGGTGGCTGCAACTGAACCCCGTCTGTGCCAAAGCACGGCTTTTGGGGTGTGTTTTGTCAGGGTCTGCTTCCCTCACACGCCCTGGATATGTTGTTTCACCCTCCATTAGGCTCTATCAGTGACAAGAATCACACAATAAATTTATTGTCACACCAGGAGTGAATTCAGGCCACCCACTGGCTCCAGTTACAACAAATCAATTTTTACCTCTGGCACAATGAGATGAATACTTCCCCACTGGGAACATGCACTCTGATAGAAGATGGTCCAAAAGTTGCCACCTTCAGCTGTGTCTAACCTATAAATATTTGTTTCATCTGTCAACAAACTGGCATTGTAAAATCCCCCAGATAAGCTGGTTTTCTTGCCCTTCCTTACAGAGAAGAGACAACATTGCAGTAACTGTTTCATTACAGCACCACAACTAAGAGAGATTCCTTTAACCAACCCATAGCTCTGTTCCCTCAGGTACACAGTGGAATGTGCCAATTCCCTGGATGTTGTTACATCCCTTTATGGGAAATACCATATTTATTGCCTCATGATGCCATGTTGCCACTGGTAACTCACAGCTCATGGTGATCATATACACATTGGAAACTTCAAACACATCCTCATTACACTTTCTTTGTGTACATTTACTAAGAAATATTTAATGGTTTCAGTAGATTCATATTTAAGCATGTATGTGCTCACATTTGCACAGTCTGCTTGACTTTATTTAAATCACATACTGCTTTTGGCAGACATAGGCCTAGGTAAGGTTTTTCCATTCTCTTTTTTTGTCCTCCTAGTCTGGAAATAGCAGATTTGGATTTAATCAGCCTCTTTGCAGTCTTGAACTTTGTCCTCCCGGAATACAGTGCCATTCATCGAAGGATTTCCCTCTGCCTAATAAACATTAATGAATCCCACTTTACAATTCCCCTGTGATCTTATCTCAGTTTCACAGATGGGGAGAACAGAAACAAATTAAGGGGTCTGCACACACCACAAATCAAAGGCAGAGCTGGGGGAAGGACCCAGGAATCCCAGCACAATTCCCTGCTCCAATAACTGAAAAAAGGTGTTTCTACCCGTGCAGCTGCTCTGGCAGTAACTCCATCACACAGGGCAGCACCATCACCCTCAGGCAGCCAGGAAGTCTGAAACTGCTCTTTTCCTAAGGTTCTGCTTCCAACAGAACTGCAAATTCCATGGGGTGATAGAGGGCTGTGGCTCCGCCAGCTGCTTCTCCCGGATTATCCCTGAGGATGTCTTTATTCCCTTCTGAGCAGAGGATATCTTTTCTTTTCTGATTAGCAGAGATCTAGCAGGATATGGGGAATATTCCAGTCCCTACTGGTACGCCCATGGGTTTATCCATCTTCCCAGAGGAGAGCTCTGACTTCCTAGGGAATTTTCATCTCCTTGCTCTGGACAATATGGTCCATTCCATGATGAACATGGCATCCCTTGGTGCCCAGGAAGAAAACCACATTTATTAATTACACTGAGCAAGGGAAGACAGATAATTGCCTTGTGCCTGGAATCTCTAAGTAGGGCCACTTTCTAGAAGAACCATCCCCGAGCTGTGATTTCAGCAGAGACAGAACAAACCAACATTCCCTGCACTCCTGTCAGACAAGCAGCAGTTTCTCTGACAGCCAGGATTTTTGTGGCACTGGCTGTGAGTCATTATTGAGGGAGTGTTATTCTTAAAACAGAGGAAGAGTGCTGGAGAAAGGAGGTGGTAGACAGAAAAGAACCAAACCCCCTTTCACAGCTCCATCTGCTGTCTTACAGTGCCTTTGCTACCAAACATTTACAAATTGACAAGTTTCATTTCAAATTTTGCTCCGCTTCTTGAAAATTGCTTCTTTTTGAAGACAGAATCAGATGACATAGCCTTTCTCTTATATAATGAATAGATTTTCCCGGTGTGTAGCTCCATGGAAAACAGCAATTTCTACAGTGCAGCCTTCTGCCAGGACAGCCAGGTTCCTCCTGAGCGCACTCACAGGTTCCTGCTAAAAGAGGCTGCAGGAAATGCGGCCCTGACATCAATCTGCTCTTCTGGTTTAGCCTGGTTTGTTCTGCAGGGGGCCAGGGAGAGTGTACGGCCAGATCCAGGTTGGGAATTGCTCTGCTGGGATAAAACACAGCTATTCCTGAGCCAGGAAAGGATTTGCAGCTCAGTCTGTGCTGAGGGCACGTCTCAGCCGCAGCACCGGGCACGACACAGCCCCTGCAGAGGCTCCTCAGCCACATCCCCCAGCACAGAGGATGAGAGAACTGCCACAGCAACTGTCTGTCCTCCTGCTGTTTGCCAGGCAGCCCTGCACAGCTCCTGCTGAAGCCTGAACCCATTCCCATTCCAGCTGGTCCCAGGGTGCTGGAGCTGCGTGTGCTCATGGCCACAGCCCTGACCCGCCCTCAGTCAGTCACACTCTCAGGTCTCTGTGCCCCAGTTCTGCAAATGTTTCTGCACAACCATCATTGCATTCAGCACAAGAGACCTGCCATGCTCACTGCCAGCCTAAACTGATGTTCTTAAAAACCTCTTTTCTCTTTAAAATTGGTCTGTGATGGGCTAGCGAATGACTTTGTTCATTTACCTCCCCCTCCATGTCTGCAGCACCCTTTTTAAATTTAGCTCCAGTGTTTATCTACAGCTGTTTCCGAGGCCACAGCCATGAATGATTGCTGCTCCTGCCAGGTGCAGGCATGAATAAAAAGGTCAGGGCTGGGGGGAGGATTAAGCCTTGGCTCAGCTGTTTGCATTCTCACACAGAGCACGGGCTGTCCGTCCATCTGTCTGTCAGCCGCACGCACGACCCAGACAGGTGAGGAGCTCGGGGCTGGAAACAATTCAGTCACGCTCCCACAAAGCCACCGCCGAAGATTTGAACCCCCTCTCTGCGGTTTAAAAAAAGCTTTTCCAGCAAATCCTCCGAGCGGCCCCTTGGATGAGTGAAATTATCCCTGCGGGGATATATAAATGCAGGATGGCATGGGAACGGTCTCCCCGGAGACTGGGGAAGGGAGGATCGGAGAATACCTCAACCTTTAAATGGTGTCTGAGATTTTCGTGTTAAATTGGAACATTTTCTTCCCACGTTTGCCCAAGGAGATGAAGGAAGGCGGCTTATGGGCACTTAGCACATACACTGAGAGAAAACAGGGAAAAAATCCGTGAGGCATGGACCAGACCCACCCCCCTGGATCCCCACCTGAAGTATTTCACTGATTCATGGCCTTTTGTACCTCCAGAAGTGAAAGCTGTGGCTATTTTGAGACCTTCACATGCTTGCTCTTCTGTTACAACCCATGGGAGGCTTCTACCCTATTTCTGTATATTAGACATCATTTCTCTCCTGACTTCCTTATCAAATGTGAAAAACAATCAATAATTCACTCAGGCTCTACATTCCCATCTGAGTGCACTGCAGCTGTGATTTAAATGCATTTCCATGACTGTAAAACAGGCAGATATCCTGAACTGTCCTTTTGTACGTGACAGCACCTCCTGCCATCCAAAGGAGTTTTATTTCCCCAGCTGTTAAATCTGGGACAAAATACTACTCTTTTGTTCTATATTAAGACCACGGAATAACAGCAGCTGACTTCCCAACCTCTGTCCTCGTGGACAGAAGAATTAACCCCTGGCATGGGCTTTTCTCATGATAAGACATTAAGAAAAGCCAGATCTCCTTAATGCCTTCCTTTCCCAGGGCCCTCACCACAGACTGTAGCTCAAGGCTCACCTGTGATTTCCTTCCACAGCCCCATTTTGAAGGCCCTGAGGTTCATGCAGCTTAAATAAGACTCAAAAAGCAGGTATGAAATCCTCCTATCCCTTACCCCAGATGCTGTCACACATCCCAGGAATAAACTCACCCCATAGACCCCTCTGGGGCCAGTTTAGTGCAGGGGGGAGC
Source organism: Lepidothrix coronata (assembly GCF_001604755.1). Taxonomy (NCBI): domain Eukaryota; kingdom Metazoa; phylum Chordata; class Aves; order Passeriformes; family Pipridae; genus Lepidothrix; species Lepidothrix coronata. Next base: position 1,409,947 of record NW_016690271.1, on the reverse strand, counting down.
TGGGTGATTCAGGATCCAGTGACCTGCCCAAGGTTACAGGAATCACGGAGGGTGTTCAGAGTGAGAGACATCCAAGTGCCACATCCCCCACTTGAGAGATCTGCCTAGACCCAACAAATACTAAAACTCCTCCTTACCAGTCTGAGCCTTGAGATCCAGGGACAAGGACAGCAGTCTATCAGATAGATCACAAAAAAAACCCTCATATTTTGTCTGGGAATCAAGAGACCAGGGGCTGCACTTCCCCATGTCCTCTGTCCCTGTGTTTAACCTTTGGGTGTCATCAGCTGTGTGTGTCCAGAGTGACGAGGGCAGAGCATGTGGCAGCCACACACGTCCTGCTAATGACTTCATCTCTTCCAGCAGCTCTGAAAAAAACCCCAAAACAAACCAAAAACAATTCCAAATCCCCAATCCTGCATAACTGTGGCCCTGTTATTCATGGATCTTAAATTGTACTCCTTCATGAATTTTAATGTGTAGTCCATTTTCTTCCCGCTAATCCTACATTAGGCTGGAAGCCTTTATAGACTGAACATTTGCCCTCCTTTCGCTGTTTATTCCCTGCAGCACCCGTGTCCCCAGGCACTGCCCTTGTCCCAGCTGGGCTGACAGCTACGTCCAGCCAACATTGGAGTGTTTTCCTATTGGATACTGTAGCTCTGTGCATCCCTGGCAAAGGCAGCAGGGAACACACACCCTGGGAACAGCAGCTATTTATTCTGCCCAAGGCTTGGCAATCTACTGAGTTGTGCAGCACTGGAGACAACGCCTGTCTGTGAATCCTTAGCGCTGTGCTTTTGTAAATCCCTTTTTTTTCCAACTAAAACCACCTCCAAAAGTCATCAGGAACAAGTGGAATCCCTTCAGGAAATTCTCCTTTCCGAGGAATTACCAGCAAGCGACACACAAGAGCAAACCACAGACAGTTCTGCACCACCACAGGGGCTCAACAGCCTTATTTCAGATGATATTTAGGTCTGAAAGCCACACAGGACCATCAGACACTCTAATCCAGCCTTCTGAAAAATGCAGTTTGAGCCTGTTCTTTCACCACTAAATTTAGTAATTTGTTCAGCTGAAGTGATGCTTCCAGAGGGAAGATACCCAGGCTCGATTTGGGTGCATGAGGAAACCACTGCTTCCCTCAGAACTGGTCTGCCAGGTCTGCCCTGGGGAGTGGAGTCCCCAACAAATTGAGGCAAGATGCTCTTTTCGTGTAAACTGCTCAGAATCCCTCCAGCCCTGCCCTTCCATGTGTCTCACAGAACCCTCACCAGATGAAAAACAAACACTGTACAGTTCTCAGCTATAAAGTTCTAAAAATATGGGAACTTTGATGTCTGAATGCGTGTTGAGGACCTCTCTGGCCCTGACTACAAACGTTCCCAATTGCCACTAATTCCACATGGCCTGCAGAACCAGCATCAATATTATTTCTTTTCCAAGATATACACAACATCCTTAGTGTTTTAAGGATTTTTTTTCAAGGATTCCAGCCCCAGGGATAGTTTTGCTGGCATTAGTGCCTCAGTCAGGCAGGGAGAGGCAGGAATGAATCCGACTGGAAATCTGGTTGGACTTAAACAACACTGACCTGATGAGAAGTGCGGAGCCCGAACCAGGCCTGCAAATCCCATCTGTTTCTTATTTCTACAACAGGCAAGCTAAAACCCTAAATCCACCCAGCTCTGAATCCAAATTTTGCAGCCTGAGTCCATTCCCAGCAGTGCTGACTGCTGGCCCAGCACAGACTCGCTCCCTAAATTGAACACTGGGATTTATGGCTCAGCAGTGAAGGAGGGAGACATTGCAGGGTGGCTGATGGCTAATTGGGGAAGGTGCTTGGACACAGATTCATGGCTTGATGAGCAAGTTGATCCACTTCTCTGCTCCCCATAAAGTTGTTATCCCAGCACTCATGGTTGATGATGTTTGAAGGGTTAACTGATGTTTAAGAGCCACTCAGATGCTCCTCTTAATAAAAATCTGCACTGGCTCTCCCTCCTAGTTGTTAAGTTACAGTTTTTGCCGTTTTTTCGCTGCAGTTTGATGTTTAAAAAACCCCCTAATCTATAAAGCAAGCAGCTTTTTAGCTTTGTGAAAAATAAAAGTGAGCATATTCAAGGGGAAAAAAAAGCCTTGTCTCTATCCTTTAATTCCAGAGAACAAAGCTGGAGAAGGCTGGTCCCCAAGCACGACTGGAATTTGGCAAAGCCATTCCCATCAGTGCAGAACAAACCTGTTAAACACACAATGGCTCGAGGACAATGTGGATTAGAAAAATAAGCTTGGAACTGCGAGGGTCCTAATTATGTTCCATCCATCCACCTCTGCATTAAACACCAGGGGTTGATGCTGCCCTGGATGCCGGTGAGTTACTGAATTTTGGAAGTGATGCTCTGTTTATAGAATTGCAATTACTCAGGATCAGCCTTTGTTTGGAGAAGGATCCCTGTCCATCCTCACTAATGGCTTCTTCTGATCTCGTCCAACGTGGAGGATTTCCTGAGCATATTCAAACCATTATTCACTCTGCCTTTTTAGCTTAGCCAAAGATTTAATGACTTCAGCCTAAGAACTGTGTGTTTTGCTGTGTTTGAACTAGATTTGCTCCCTGACAGCTGAGGTGCACTCTGTTCCCTACACATACTCACAGGCACTAAGGGAGTGCTTGAACTGGTGAGATTAGAGACTTTTTGGGGGTGTGAATCTTGGTATTTAGCACAGCTGAGTGTATGAACTTTGGTACCTGAAAATATATCCTTGTCTCACCATCTGGGTTGGGCATGATGGACCATTGTGCCCTACCTGGACTCCTCATTACAGCCCAGGAGAACCTGGGAGGGTGGGGAGGGCCTGGCACAGGTTGCCCAGAGAAGCTGTGGCTGCCCCATCCCTGCAAGTGTCCAAGGGTAGGTTGGACGGGGCTTGGAACAATCTGGGATGGTGGGAGATGTCCCTGCCCATGGCAGGGGGTGGAACTGGATGGTCTTTAAGGTCCTTCCCAACCCAAACCACTCTGTGATTCTACAATAACCTGAAGCTCCCGAGGCCTTGGCAGATCCCATTCTGGATCCCTCCAGAGGAGGAGGGATGGAAACCTCCCTAAACAGAACAACCCCAGACACCCACAACAATCATTTTAGTGCCACCTCACACCCAGAGCTGCAGTGGCTCCTGGAAATCTGCCTCTTGTGATGGATATGTGGGATCCATCCTGACAATGTGTGTCCCTGGGGATCCAGCAGGGCTTGCACCACCCCACCTATGCAAAACTGAGAGATTTCAGCCTTATTTTGGGATGCTCACCCTCGCTGCCCAGCAAAACCAGGTGTAAATCTCCTCCAGCCACATCCAGCCACGTTGTCCTTCAGCCAGGATGGGGTGTAATCTCAGTTACTGTTTGCCAGATTTGGTAGATTTAATTTGATTCTCTGGGACTTAATTTTTTTTCTTTCCTTGATTCCCTTCCTTGGAAGTGGCATCCAGGAGCGGTGCATGCCAGTGCAGGGCTGGTTACCAAACCTGTAAATGATTTAATTAAGATCCCTGCACAGCCCACAGAGTTTTTCCATGGTTTTTTTTTCCACCTGACAGGAGATGCCAGGCACAGGAGCCCTCGTGTGCCAGCTTAGTGTCCCTGTGCCCAGCTGGGCACAGGAAGGGGATTTGCATTTCCCAGCCTCATGTGGCTTTGCCCCCTCCCACCTCCCACACAGCCCCTGAGCACCTCCTGCCTCTGCAAAGCCTGTGGAATTCCCCATAAATCCTGGGATTGCTGTGATCTGCTCTGGTGTGACACCGGGCACGGCTCCTGCGATCCCCAGGAAAGAATAAGTTCATTAAATATTCACCTCCCTTTTTTGTTCCCTTTTTCGGGACGCTGAGAGGGTGAGCACAGCCAAGGGTTTGCCCCACCAGGTCAGGCAAGAAACCTCCTGTTTGTTGGGGTTGAACAATGGTCATTCCTGACCTGCTCCAAAGGCTGATCCAGTTCCCTTTTCCCACGGGGAAAACCTGATTTTTTGGGAGGTCATCCCAGCCCAGTGGTACCAAAGCTGGTGGCTCCTTCACAAGAGAATCCCACAAAACTCCCCCTTCACAGAAAGGAGGTGCAAAAGCAGAGGAAAACAGGCTTTTTTAATATCCAGGTGACATCCAAAGCATTTTGGTGGCTGTGTTTCCCTGCAGAGCCCCCACTGTGCCTGTGCCAACCATGGGCATGGGATTTCCAGTACCTGCTGCCTTTGTGAGGAGCTAAAAACAAAAAAAAGCATCTGCTAAAAATAATGAATGAGCAGGAGGGAAAAAAAAAAAAAGCTAAACCCCAGAGATCCCCAGAGTCCAGGGAGATTAATTTTAATTTCCCTTTAATCTGGACAATAAATCGCGATGTCACCGTGGGTGCATCCTCTTTATCCCACCCAAATCCTGAGCCCTTTGGCCCTGGCACAGTCACTGCCCACTTGGGGCACCTGCAGCACAGAGCAGAGCTCACCCAGCCCAGGGTGTGTGTAAAACTCCCCAGACCCCAAAAGTGGTGGCCAAAATCTAAATATTCCCCTTGAATAGAGCAGGGCAAAGGCTCTCCCTGCCCTGGCACTGCCACGGGTGACACGGAGCTGAAGGACTAAGGAAGGTCCTGCCTTTGCTCCCCAGCCTGGAGAGGAGCACAGAGCTCTGCCCTCCCCAGCACCAACTGCTGCCAAAGGTCAGGATTAAGCTCCACAGCCCTTGTTGAGAGTTTGTGGAATGAAATCTCCTCCAACACCTTGGGCAAGGCCTGGCTGAGCCTCAGCTCCCCTCCCTCCACGGTGAGCAGGGTGGTTTGGGCAGGCAGAGCTGTGGGACGTGACCAGAGGGCTCCCTGTGCCACCAGGATCTGCTCCAAATCTCCTTCCAGAGCCCTTAATCAGCTTCCACCTGGGATTAGCTCAAACATTCCCAGCCTCTGGTTCAAAATAGCTTTTCTTGCTTGTGGGCAAGTAATCCAAAGGGAGCCTTGTCCCCATCAGCCCCCCACCTCCAGCAAGGTTGGGCTTTTCCTAAGGCCTGAACCTTGCCTGGATCAAAATCCCAAACAACCCCAAATTGTTTTGGACTGGGAACCCAGGACTTGGGATGCACACAGGGACATTCAGAGCTGGGTTGTAACAGGGACTGATGGCAGCAGCTCCATAAACCAGCCCAGCAAAGCCTGACCTGGTGTGAGGCAGGTTCAAAGAGCACAAGAGCCCAGTTTGGGCTGAATGATCCTTGTCTGGGGGAAATCCATGCAGATCCCTCCTGCTGACAGCAAACGGAGCCAAAGCAACTCCCTGAATATCTGAGGCCACTGGGAGCAGGGGAGGGATTGAGGAGGGGAACAACAGCCCCTTGTGTGGGATGGAGCCCCAGAGCAAAGAGCTGCTGAGAACCCAGGGAGAAAATCAACAGCCCCTGACTTCCACAGCAGCCACCAGGTGGGAAGGGACCATGGGAAGGGCCGTGCAAGCAGTGACATCCAGAAACCCCTCATATGACATGGCTGGGATTTAATAAAGGACATTATTCCTGCCTCGCTGGTGGCTCCAAGCGCCGGCAGCTCCCAGCTCAGGGGAGCTCATTCCCACCAGGCTTCAGTGTTTTAAAGATTAAATTCACCTCCCCAAGCCTGCAAAGGGATTTACACTGACAGTCCCCCATTATAGCCACAGTCACAACCTCCTCCTGCAGCCCTGATAACAGAGACACAGCAGCTCAATCAGCAGCTCAAATCCTGCTTTCAGACAGAAACCCAACCCCAAACTAAAGATAACAGAGGCTCATCCCTTCAGCCACTTCCCTCCCTCCTCTGAAATCTGCTCCCACCTGGCTCCTTCCCACTGACCTGCCTCAATGCCCAGAGCAGGAGACAGGAGTGAGCAACAAAACCCTGCTGAGGATCCAGCAGCAGCCCCAACACTCCAGATAAAGCTCCCTCCCAGTAAATATATATTCTGGCTTCTCCAGAAACCAGCAGCACCTGGGGACTGGGGGAGGCCCCTGTGATGGGCACAGCTGGTACCTCAGCAGTGGCACCTCAGCCCTCACTCCTGGCACCCCATCCACAGGGATTGGGGTGCTGATGAGCTGCCCTGGGGGAGACAAAGGCCCCTTGTGTGCCAGGTAGAGATTTATATTGACAGGTGAGGTGTTAATTTTTGTGCCCTCAGGGTGGCAGTTTTGAAGCACCCCCGGTTTGTGCCGTGAAGTTCTTCCCCCAGAGGATCCTGGCTCACACAGAACTGCACCACAGTTCATCTCCAGGCAGGAAACTCCGAAAATCCCTGTGAGGGAGGGATGGAGCAAACCCCCCCATTTAGACTAGGGGAGACATCTGCCAGCACGGGGACTTGGCAAAGATGGGGAACCTGCGTCAGAGCTGAACCCTCCGGCGTTCCAGCTCCTCCGACACCGGGGCTGGGCTGGGAGAGGCCCTTCACTTCTGTCTGAAACCCACATAAAAATAGCACAATTATGGGAAAATCCTTGTCCAAGTGGAAAAGAAAACACCAGTCTGGGTTTCACGAGGAAGCAGAGCTATATAAAAGCACTCCTATAGCCTTCTGCTATTCCTGTCAGGCATCCAAAGCCTCTCCCAGAGCCCTTCTCCGAGGGGCACATTTCCAGGGGGGCGAGGTCGGGCCCCTGCTAAAGGATTTCATTCTTTTTTTCCCCCAGCATTTCACTTCACCTGATCAGAAGTTTCCATACACGGGGAACAAATGGGCTGTGGGGCAGCCCCCGCCAGGAGCAGCTGCTTGATCCTGAGCCATAAATAACAGGGCAGGCTGGAAAATCTCCAGCAGTTTTATTCACAGGGCAGTGATGTCTGTCACCCCGTCCCTGCTGTCCTTGCAGCAGCTTTTCCCTGAGCCCCCCAGTGCCTGCCCTCACAGGGATGATCCCCCCATACAGACTTGGGGTGCCCTGACTGATGGAGGGATTTAACCCTGGGGAGAATCAATCCTGGAGGGATTTAATGTATAATCAGGTGATCACCCCCCGGGACAAGGTTTGTGCTCACAACGCCCCCAGACCCCCCAAAACAGCTCTGAGAGAGCAGAAACCTGCCTGGCTGTGGGGCTTGGTAGCTTTTGGGGGCCACATGGAGAAGGGTGGCACCAGGGCTCTGTTATTTCCCCCCCGGGGATCCCTCTCTGCTGCCAGAGCAGGGTGACCCCGTGGTGACCACATTCCAGGTGACATTTCCTCCGTGCCTGGCCTGTTTCTGTGGGACATTTCTCGGTCAGCAACGGAGAGTGGCCTCGACACTATTTATACCCCACTCTGGAGCCGGGTAAAAATAACCCTGGTGTGTTTGGCAGCCTGGACAGGCTCCTGTAAATCCTCCCTGTCAGCAAGAAAATCCTCCTGCCCGAGCTGGAGCCGTTGTCCCACTGGGAGAGGTGGTGTGGGGGAAGCCCAGGGCCAGCCCTGAGGCTGGGCCTGGAGTGGTTCACCCGGGAAAGAAGGAAAGGGATCAAGTGAACCCACAGAGAACAACTGGCAGCATCCCTTCCCCAGTGCCAGCGTCCCAAAAAAAGGGCTGGGAAGCAAAGCAGGAGTGTCGAGTTGCTCTTGAACCGGGATTAAAGGCCACTGGCACTGCTGTATTTATAGTTTGTGATCATCCTCTGAAAAAACCCTCATTGTGAGGGGCAGGGTGGGACAGGGGGCACTCTTTGTGCCGTCCTTGGCCACGGGGGAAGGTCAGGGCGAGTCCTGCAGCTCCTCGTGAGGCCCGAGGAGGATCCAGCGGCCATCCCTCCCTCTCTCCATCCCTCCCTCCCTCTCTCCCTCCTGCAGAGCCCCGGGCCAGGTTTGCAGCGGCAGAGCCCGAGGCTGCTGCCGCCTGAGTCAGCTTATCTCCCCCCGCTATTAATAGGCTGCCTGGGCTCGTCCACGCTCTAATTGCAGTTTAATAAAACATCCAGTGCAGCAGCCGGGGAGAGGCTGCCCTGCGTCCCAAACAGCAGCTCTGCCCTCTGCTCCCCTCCTCGGCTGGGAATCGCCCTGGGATTCCCGCGGCAGACCCTGGCAGTGGGGCAGACCTGCGACGGTGCCCCCACCCCGAGGGGTTTGTAAGCGCAGCCCGAGGACGTGTCGTGGTTCTGGCGCTTTTCCACCTTCATCCTAAACTGGAGCCAAAGTGCTGACGTGGGGTTGGAGGCTCTTCCCAGGGCCGCTGCTCAGAGACACCCTTGAGTCGTCCCTCCTGCTGTTACTTGGATGCTCGGGGTGGGAAATACTGAGCACGAGTTTTTTCCTGGGGGGAATTTCCCTGCAGGTCTTACACAATCGGCTGGTAAATAACAACTGTTCCCACCGGGGAGGAGCAGCCAAAGGCCATGCCTGCCACTTCCCTCCATCCCACCGGTCCCTTCCCCATCCCTCCAGATCCCCAGCACCCACAGGATTGTGCCCTCCTGCCCCAGCAGCAGTTTTCAGGGAAAAGGTGGGGAAACAAGACAGGAATACTTTAATTTCCCTCTCTAAATCACATAGAATTGAAGTCAGTAGAAGAGTGAGAGCCCCAGCATCCCCATGCCTGGCTGTGTTTGGTGTCACTGTGTCCTGGGGGCAGGAACCCCGTGCTGGGCTCTGACCCTGCTGCACCTCAAAGGATGCACTGGGAGGCTCCAGCTGTGCCATCATGGGCTGGATGAGTTCCCCATGTCCTCATCCCAACAGGAACAGCGGGTTCTGGTGGAAACCAAATCCCTCCTCTTGTGCTCACACGTGTGGCCATGGGGCCAGTGCTCAGGTCTCCGCTCTCTGTGTGGAGCAGTCGCTTGTCAGGACAATGAGATGGGAATGGGGTTACACCTTTGGGCTTTTTGAGTGACCCAGCAGCAGCTCCAGAGGTTGTGGAACTATCCCAGCAACAGGAGCTCGTGGCACAGTTGGCTGAAGGACCGGCCTCACATTTTTTGGAGGTGTCCTCACCCCGAGCCCTTCCTGCCGCGCGGGGCGGGGGCTCCAGAGCTCACACCCAGCACGTCCCACACGGGCCTGGAGCCAAGGATGGCACATCAAGGTTGTGGTGAAACCAGGAACTCCAGTGACCTTGACCCCATTGGGCAAAGAGCCAACTGCACTGACTGTGCCATTGCTGAACCTGTTTGCCCACGGGATGAGCACCCACGGGATGAGCACCCACGGGATGAGCACCCACGGGATGAGCACCCACGGGACATCAGTTCACAGCCACATCTTCCTTGGCCTTCAACCACTTCCCAGAACCCTCTGGCTCCTCCTCACCTTCCACAAACTCCTCCAACCTCTCAGCTGCAGCTTTTCCTGCCGTGGCCTGAGCTCGCTCTGAGTTCAGGGCCCGGCCCCGGCCTCTCCAAAGAGGGTTAAGTTGCTTTTTCAGACACACGGTGGAATTAAGGGCACTCACAGCACTGCTGGGCACTGGCACAGGGCACCAGGACAGGTCCCAGCTGTCCTCAGTTGGATGAAGAGGGATTGCATCAGCTCATCCCAAAAAATCCCAAATAAAGCACCACTTTCAGCCTGACCACACGAGGTTTCGAGGTGAAAGCTCCAGGAATTGGAAAGGCTGGATCCCAGCTGGGAGCAGCTCTGGGATTTCGGTGGTTTGCACACAGCACAGGAGGTTAAAGCAGGAACACGGACCAGCAGCTTTAGTACTTGAAAATTTTATTTTCTCAAATGAGCACCAACACATATTGTAAATATGACAAACAATACGCCTCCCTCTAATACTGAAGAACTATATACAATGTACAAACACAGGAAAAGGTGAAAACCAATTATTTGAAAACAAACAATTGCATTTATGACTGAAGCAAATGACCTGAAAGAATATGCCAAAAAAAAAAAAATTAAAATAAGATCAAAGAAATAAAAGTATACACAATTTGTAAACACAAGAGCATCCATAGACAGGCTGGTATTGGAAATATTGTCCTTAGTTTTGTCAGTGGGGAAAAGCATTCCCGTTTCCTTATGGAGAACAAAACGAAGGATACACACAGTTGGAACGATGAGAACAGCTTGGTGGTGGTTGTACCTTACACAGTGCCATTCTGCTTGCTTTTAAATACGTTGATTTATTTTATCCTCTGCTTATTCTTTTTTAAACAGGATTCTGCCAGAAAAAAAATAAAATAATCCCTGTCTAACCTGATTGTTTCTGAGCTCTGAGGCCTCTCACCTGGTGGGAAGAGCTGCTTCCCACTGAGCTGAGCTCGGGGTGTCTCCAACCTGCTCATCCCACAGCTGGATCCCACGGGAACACGACGCTCCTCCCGAAACAAGGACGTGCAGTGAAATGCATGATCCACACACTCTCACAGACCAGTCAGAGAAATGCATACAGAGAAGATCCTCACTCGATCATCACGAGAGCAACAGGGTCGGTTCGTTCGCTTTCTTTCCTGCGCGTTTTTAAATCGCGTGCACCAAAACCGGGGAATTAAAGAGCGTGCAGCAGTTACTGAGCACTGAAAACTGCTCCTTGCTCAGCAAAACACAGTCCAGTGGTTTGTGCTGTTGGTCCACTTCGGGATAAACAAGAGACCCAGTGAATTAAAAACGAAGAAGGGGGAGAACGGGGGAGATAAAAGACAGAAAGGAGAACGAAATAAATGAACTTTACTGCCAGAGAGGTAAACTTTTACTCTAATTTGTTATGTAGCAGCCTGGTTTAAAAAAAAAAAATAAAACCAACAACAACAACAAATAAAAATAAACCTCAAAAAGAAAACCGGGATCCATGTCCAGAGACTTGTGGTTTAGTTTAAAAACAAGGACTAGTTAAAAACCTCCAACATCCCTCCTTGCTGCCCTCAAGCCACCAAGGACTGGGGGGCTGCAGCTCATGTTCAATCCTGTCTCCAGATCTACTTCAGCCAAAACTGGTGCAAGAGGAAATTCCAGGCCTGGATCCTACACACCTGATCTCCTTGGGAAGGTGTTCCAGCTTCCTCTCATCCCACTCATCCCACCTTGGGGTCTGTCCTAACCCAGCCACGCCTGCACCTTCAGCGGACAACACAGATGATGAGTTTTGTTTCCCTTTAAACATATTTTCCAACAAATACAGAAGGAAACAGCATCATTTATAAACAACAGAAAAGTGCTCTCAGGGAGGGGCTCTGAGAAAACAGCACCAAATATATTATTATTATTTTTTTAAAATTAAATATTATTTACAAAGGTATATTTCACAAGATAACGTCTGGGTTGGTTTTTTTTTTCTTGCTTTGTATATATTATCATCTGAATATTTATTACAGGGATTGGGGATTTCAGGCCAGATAATCCACCAGAGGAGAAAACAATTTAAAACTTAAGTTTTAAACTTAAGTTTTAAACTTTTTAAACTCAAGTTTTAAACTTTTAAACTCAAGTTTTAAACTTTTGAACTCAAGTCTGAGCTTTGGGGTAGACGGGGTGGGGGGGTGGGGTGTAAATTCACGGCTTGCCAGACACGAGGCTGCCACACCCAAAGAGAAGGAAAACTCACTGCTGCCCGTGTTTCCCCAAGGAATGTCACCCGTGGGAAGCAGCACTGCCTGGACAAGGAGGCTTTTCCATGGGCCACATCTCCCAGCTGGTTCTCCTGGCTCCATTCCCTCGGGGATGGGCCCCCCAGGAGCAGGGGGTGGTGACTGAGGCTCTTTGGTTGTGCTCTGGGTCCATCCACACTTCCAGGTGAAGCCGTGGCAGCCCCAGCACAGATCCCACCCCTGCTCCCAGCTCCCAACAGGTGAGTCAGGACTGGACTAAAGCCCTTCAGATTTACTGGGCACTAAACACCAGCCCCTTTCTCCTTGTCTCCCTGGGCAGAGCACTGCACCCCCCCAGGGAACTCTCGGGGTGCTGGGGACAGTCACAGCCACCCAGGTTTGTTCCTGTCACACTCCCAGCAGTGGGTGTTTCCCACCCAGCAGTGGGTGACTCTGCGGATGCTGGTGGGACAAAACCAATTAAAAGCAGATTAAGATCTCATATTCAAGCTTAGGCTGGCTGCCATTAAAAGCCTGACACCTGTGAGCAGTTAAAAACAGCCCCATCTGATGGATCACTGTCCTTTCTAGTCCCAAATATACAGATAAAACCAGCTCTCTGTAGTTCTTATTCCTCAGAGCAGTTCTTTACACAGCCCTGCCTTTTATATCACTTTTTATCAGCAGTCACTCCAAATACCAACATCAAAAGATGAGCCCCTGTGTGCTCTCCTCAAACCCATGGGATTTGGGATTATCCCTCACTTCTCCCAGCTCCAACCAGACCCCTTTGAAGGCTCTGTATCTGAGGAGACTCAAGAGCTCCTTGAAGAACAGAAATTATCTCCCACTACTCAAAACCCAATAAATTGTCTTGGATCCCCAAGCAAAGGACAGGGAAATGGGACCAGCTCAGTGCCAGAGTGAACAAGACAGTGGGCACTGTGGAATTTTTGATTTCTAGTAGGTTTTTGTCACTGAGGGGAACGTGGATGATGGAAGCAGAGACAACCAGAAATGGAAGATGAAGCAATTTTTACACAGCCACAGCAGAAGGGTGAGGGCAGAAGCCACCTCAGGCTGGTCCCAAACTGATCCAACTCCACCCACTGCAGGAGCCAGACCAGCCCCCACCTCCCTTCCCTCTCCAGGATCGTCAAAACCAGAGGTTTGAGAGAAAAAAACAGCCTTTGCTTCATCGGGTTTGGGTTTCAGCACAAGGACCCAACACTCAGATCCCCCCTGATCCCTCAGGGGCGTCTCTGTTCACATTCCCTGCCAATTTTTTAACACCAAAGGACTCTGTCCCAGCAGCCCCCCAGGCCTGATCCCCTCAGAGCCTCTCCGGGGTGGAATCCAGCAACACCAGATTACAGCTCCAAAGCTCCCGTTTCATAAGGAGTCACAAACCCCTGCACAATACTCTTTCCTTCTGGATTAAGAAAGATTTCTTCCCCCCCCCATGGATTAACCTACTTGAAAGAATTCCACAAACAAAAAGAAAATTCACTCAGAGAGATAAAACTAATTCAGTTCAATGGTCTTGAGTTATGCACCAGTTACTGGCTGGACTGTTGCAGAGCAAACTTCACATTGTCATTTATGCCTTTCCCTCTCACACACGATGCCCCTTCCCTTCCATCCACCCCGGGAAGGTCCTCAGGAATCACAGTGGAAAAATTAAAATGGGAGGGACTTATCCCCTTGCAGTTTTGCTGCCCACATCTCCCCCCTGCTTTGAACTCCCAAGTGTAATTTCAGGGGTAGGGGAAGATTATTAAGTTTTTTCTATCCCATTTCCCCCCCCATGCCTGCAGCAGGCTTCTGGGAGTTGGGAAAAGGGGGGGAAGGTTTTGGGGGGATACCTCATGGCTTGAAATATCCACCTGTGCAATTCAACCACCAGCTCCTCTGCTCCCTCCTCTCCCCACTCTCGCCCCATTTCTCTGCCAGGCTCCCACAGTTGGCTGGGGCCTGGGATTTAAGGAAAAGATCCTGTAACAGCATTTTCCTACTTGCACTTGTGAAGGATTGGTAAAACACCTCCAGGGGTGCTCAGGGGAGGCCAGGAAATCAAGGGGTACCCTCTGTTACTAAGTCTGTCCCCATCCTCCTCTAGGCAATTTCCTTTCTTGCCTCACATATGCCTTTTTTTCCACCCTTGTCATATCTTCTAAGCTGCAGCTCCAGCCTCCTTGTGCCTTGAGTGGTTTTCTCCTCCTCTCTGAAGGGCTCAGGAGTCAGGATTTGGTTTCTGCAGCTGTGCTCTGCTGGGGTGTTCAGCCCTCCCTACCCTGCAGCAGCGAGAACAAGGAGAGGCAGAGGGAACCTCTGCAGCCCTCGGGCCCTGCCCCCTCAAACAACAACTTCATAAACAGCAAACACGACACAGACTGCAACTGGCTCGTGGGGGGAACTCGTGCTCAGCCAGCCGGGGCCGGAGCGGTGGGTTGGGATGGGGAGGGTGAGGTATTTTGTCTGTCCACCGAGACAAGGAGAGACGTTTCAAGCCTTGCTTAACCAGCACTGAGAGGAGAAGCGCAGGGTCAACCTCGGATGATTCCCTCGGGGCCCACCCCCCTCTCACCTCCTCCTGCCCAAACCTCGGGTCCTCCCCCCGCACCGAGAGCTCTCCTGGCACAAATGCCACCCCAGAGCCACCGTCAGCGCGTCCTCCAGCACTGGGCACATGGAATGGCTTCGGCATTCGGGGCGTTCTCTGAGCCAGGACAGAGAGAGAAGCAGCCAGGGTCAACTCACAAACAGATACAAAGCAAAGAGACAGAGAGACAGAAATTTAGAGGCCAGTCACCAATAAAGATGGAGAAGGGTGTGAAGATGCTCCCGGGTTGCAGAGCCTCTAAATGCATGGAACCAAGCGTTCAGTCACTCTCTCACTCTTGGATATAATGTTCGGTTGGATGGCATTCTCTTACACGCTGCTAGGGCTGGGCTCTCCCACTCAATCCCAGCCATTATCCTTGATCATGTGAGCTAGTTCAATGATGTATTTGCCTTCTTTATACTTCTGGCTGCTTTCAAAAGCGTGTTCCTGAAACAAAACAAAAAAAAAAAAAAAAAGGAAAGGAGAAAAAATGAGGTGAAGGTAAATCAGAGTTATGGATCAGAGCTGGGAATGCTGGTGTGAGTGTCTGCCTTGTCTATCGAGTAAAACTGCAGGTGTGCTCCTTGGCTTTCAGGAAAGTGATGTGGGAAGAATCTTAAATCCTGCTTCTGGCTGCCTTTACAGGCTGGGAAAAAAGGACTGGCACCCTGTAAGGTGCAGATTTCTGTAGGCCAGTGGCTCCTGGAACTAAACAAGGATTTACAAATCACTGGTGATAAAACCCACTTCTCTCCAGGGAGAATTTATTACCTGGGGAGAATGCAGAGGTTCTCTGATGGAACACACTGTAAAACCACCAACACTGGGAATGGGATGGGTTATAGGGAACTTCCTGTGGAGATGGAGGAGCAGGAGAAGGACCAGCTCTGCTCAGATCCGTGGTTACAGCCATGGAAACACATGGTGCCTCCACACCACACAACTGAGAGGGAAATTCCTGGGATTCCTGATGGCCCTGACCAGGAGGGACTCAGTTATGGAGGCTGCACCCTCCACATCAGCTCAGCTCTGCTCAGGTGCTCTCCTTGCTGCCTGTAACTCACCTGAAAGGTCATTCCCTGCTGGAAAGGCCTGGGCCCACTGCTGGTTATGGAATGCTGGGGTTTGTTTACCACAAACTCAGATGATGTACTTAGTGTCCTGCTCCATCTGTGGGATCCACGCTGTGTTTCTGCATGGATTCCACCCACATCAATTTTTGATGTTTTCCTGGTCACAGCCTTTCAACTGATTCAGTAAAAAATATTTCTGTCCAGAGGCCACGGATACAAAATGGGGTTTGTTCAGACACTGGTCACAACATTTAGACAAACCAGTGTGGTGTGTGCCTGCAGGAACAGAAATTAGGAGGTAACACAAGCCTTTATTTGAAACTAATTGAATTTATGAAGAGCAGGAGGGAGGCAGCAAACGGATAAACCCGTGTTCAATAGCATTTCCAGTGGGAAGGACACGGGATTAATGGAGCATTCTATTACTCTGATAACATCTAGGGGAAAAAAAAAGGCAGCAGGAACCACATTTATCCTCGTTTATGGTAAGTAGCACTGAGGGGCATCCATCAAAACCAGGCCCATAAATGTATATATTCTTAATAATTCTTAATTCAAAAATTCCATTCAGCACAAAGAGCTGCTCTGAAGGGATGCACCGGACACAAGGCAGGAGGGAAAACGGAAAAAAGACGTGGATGTGCCCAAGTTAATGGTCTTTCCAGGACATGACACAAACACCTTTCGGAAAGGGCCGGAGCAAAGCTGTCCCCCAGGCAAAACAAACGACACTGGTACTCACATATTTCCACCCCAGCGTGGTTTTGCAGTTTTCACAGTAAATATCTGCCACCGCATGTAATCCCGTTAATAAGACCCGCTCCTCTGCAGGGCCACAGCCCACGTTAACTCTGGGGGGGGAAAGCAAGAGATGCTCCCTATTAGTGCTTTTCCACACCAAAACCCCCTCCAGCAAAGCTGACAACGATTCATTGCAGTCTATAAAAACCTTAAGCAGGAGGTTCAGGACAACGAGCGGCCCCGAAGGTCTCTCTCGCAGTTCCAAAGGTAAAAATGAGATTTTTTTTTTCTTATTCCAGAAGCTCCGAGCAGAAGATTAATAACACTCCAGGCACTCGTGCTAATTAAGCGTTTGAGAAAGATTTTCATTTTCAAAATTGATAAAAGGGTGCTTTTGCTTTCCCCGAATGGAAAATTGAAAAATGGAACTGAAATCAGCAGTTCTCGGGAAAGACATCCCGGCAGTGACCTCACCCAAACTATTTTCAGTCGCCGGGAAATTATACTTGGGTTTTATGTTAGCTCTAAAAAGAGCATATTTAGAGATCATTTATCTCTACATTTACGAAATTCTGGCTCTTTGGTCCAACTACATCCTTGGAGCAGAGAGTGACTCATCCAGGAGCTCTTATTTCTCAATCTGATGATGAAAAAAAAAAATCACCTTTTCCTCGCTGCTCCTCTGCAACCTCACCAGGAATCAAACATGAATCAGTGCTACTTCCTGCCTCTCTCTCTCTCTCCAAACGTTTCCACCAAGCTCCCAAGTGCCAGGCAGAGGTTTTTTAAGGGAAACTATCCTTTTGTTTTCTCCCATCCACCCCGGGCTGCAGGTGCCGCGTGCGCGGTACTCACACAGAATTGAAGAGATAAGCACGTCCTTGGCTTCCTTGGAAGGACTGAAAGGCAAGAAAACAAAGTTCAGTCGGCTGGGGGAGAGGAAAGAGGCCCAAGCAGGCCCTGCCCTCCATGGCTGCATCAGTGGTGGTCATGGAAACTCTGATCCAGGCCCTTGGGAAAGAGCACACGGAGAAATGTTGGGAGATGAGCATGGAGGAGCAGGGGTTTTGTCCTGCAGATGGGAAGGGAGCAGCTGCCTCAGCTCTAACCCCTGCCCATTCCACAGGTGGGAAACCACTGGGAACCACCTGGAATCACCGGTGTTTCCACACAGGAACGTGCTGCTCAAGGGTTGAGTTGTTTTTTCTATCCCAGCAATGTCTCTTTTCACCCTTTTCCACTCCTGTTTATGAACTTCACACAACTCCCCAACGTCACCCAGAGGCTGCCAAACGTTGCTTTGAATCCCTTTTCTAAAAACAAGGTGCTCACAGAGGTTTCCCACTCCACTGCCACAGCTGAACCACCCTGTGAATTCCCCTTGGGAAAGCTGCAGGGACAGGGCTGAGCCCAGCGGGGAGGTTGGGATCTGTTTGTGCACACAAACACAAACACATCCTCTGCTCCAGGGGCTCTACAAAAGACCTCACCCTTGCTGAGGTGTCTGCAAGCCTCACATTCCCACTGATGTCCAGGAGATCTTTAGGACTCTGTTCCTGGAGTTCCTGGCATTCCCAGAGCCAGCAGATTCCACTGTGCCACCTCGGTGACATCTCCCTGTGACGGTGCCTCGCTGACAAAAACTGCCTGACACCAGCAAGTGCCACCTGCATTTTTAATGCACTGTGACAAGCACACACTGAATTAAACATTTGGTGCTTAGGAGCAAGAGCACAGTTGTCTGTACACAAGTTTCCTTGTGGGATACCTCAGGGAATGCCTGCACTGAGGGGCAGGAGCTGGGAAAGTCAACAAGCAGCTTTTCTGGGCTATTTAATCCTTTATCCTGCACATCACCAAGAACTTCTGAATATTTAATGGTTTTCTTAAAAACTCAGCTGATGATTTCAGACTAAATACCCTTAAAAGGTGGGACACAGGGTTTTGAGGGGAAGGAGAAACGTGCAAGGCTTTAACTCAAACACTGGTCCTTTATTTAGTGAAGAGCAACCTCACACCACATCAAACAACCCTGGGGGGTCCCTGCCTTCCTTGGGGTGTTCCCTTCCATCAGTCCAGCCCTAGGGATGCACCCCTGCAAAGCTCCTGCCTCGTGGACAAACAAAGCCATGACAGCTCCCTCCTGGAAGATCCCCCATTGCAGAAGGATCCTTTCCACAGAGCAGTGGGCAAAAATGCCCCTGGGCACCCAGGCAGGGAGCCAGGGCCAGCAGTGCCAGCTGCCTGTGAGGTCTGCATGGCAGCAAAGGCTCTGCCAGCTACAAAATCACTTCCTGGCAAGGAATCCACTCGCTCCTGTAGGGATAACTGTTCTTCAGAGGGATCTGAAGCCCAATAGTTGCCACTCAGGGCACAGAAGAGCCACTCTGGATTCAGAGAGGATGCCCGAGGCACTTGGATAATCTCTGTCAGCCAGACAAAAGCAGTGCCCTGAGGAATGCCTCTTTTCTTGGGAAGGAATTAAACGGGACAACATGGCTCAAGCATGTTTGGGTAATTGCATTTATTAGAGAAGCTTCTTTTAATCCTTCTGCAGCAGTTCTGTGTCACTGCCATTGTCAGCTGGCTCATACCCCACTTCCAACTAGGCCTGGCCTGGCTGCTCCAAAACACCCTGGGAATTGTTGAACAGGAGGAACAGGGGCTGTCCATGCTGGAGGACAGGGATACCAGCCTGGGAACACGGATTCAGGGGTGACACACCAAGTCCCACAGCAACACATGTGCCATCAAAGCAAAAGGAAAGCAGATGAAGCTTGCTAACCATCCAGGCCTTCCCAGCAAATACTTTTCCATAAACACCAAAGGGATTGAGTTTGCCAACAACAACAACCATGGGAGCAAAGTTTTTATTGGTACAGAAATAGGATTTTCCGTTGCTGCTGCACAAAGGCCTGTCTTTAATAAACAAAACCAACCCCATCAGCTGTGCTGGGGCTCACTGGACATTGTTCCAGTCCCAGGCACAGCAGCATCCTTTCAGAGGTGCCCTTCCTTCCAGCTCAAGCCAGTGCTTTAGGGGACAGAAGGGTGGGCACTGGGAAAAATATCACATTAATTATCCCCTGTCCAAGCAGAACTTCTCAACAAACCACTGCTCAGCTCTCAGGGCTGCTGCTGTCTTAATATTCCCCCTCCAGCCAGCTGAGGATTTGGCCAAACATATAAAAAGAAGCTGGAGAAGTTTGGCAACCACAAGTTCCCCAGTGCATTTGCCCTCTGCTGACTGTATCCCTACAAAGGTGGCACAGGAGGGTTTTATCCAAGTGTTGTAACCTGAGCATTTTCTGGAGATGTTCCTGCTCTTCTGGCACTCCAGAAAAATTGGCACATGCTGTAACGGAAAGCACAAACCCAGAAAAAACAGGTATATTTATACACAAGCAGATGTTCTTGTCTTTGTTTTTGTTGTTGTTTGTTTGGGTTTTTTTAAGAAACACACAAAGACATTTCCAAAACACATTTGGTTTTCACTGAAGTGACAGCCAGACCTACTTTCTATGCTCTGCATTTTCTCTGGGTAGATTTTCCTGATACACATTCAAAGGTGCATCTCACGCACACACACAGAGAAATCCAGACTTCTTGTTCTCTGAAATAACAGCTCCTGGCATCACTTTCCAGCTGGAAGAAACAGAAAGGATCTTTTTTTGCTGTTGTTGTTTCCCACTGAAAGCCCAAGCACATATTTTTCTCTGCACTGCTAATGCTCAGTGTCTGGCTGGAAACACATCTGTAAATGCCAGCACCAAACCCCTTCGAAAAAACAACACAGGCTTCGGGGATTTGAGAGGCACAACAGCTCATTCCTCCTGACACTCACACCCAGAAACCTTCCCTGCCTTGGGGTGCTCAGCATCTCAAAGCTGCAGGGCCCAAGGAGTGCTGATCTGAGTATCCAGGTGGGAAAGCAGGAGCCTGGAGTCAGCAGTTTGGCCGGATCCTCTCCTGCCAAGCCGCCTCCCAGAGCAGAAGCTCCACGTTGAGATGCTTTGGCAGCTGCTCTGGTTTAAGAAGTTCCTATCACCCAATGTACAGACACTCATCATGGTCCCCTCAGCTGTGCTGGTTCCAAATTAGAGCTGTGAAATCACTATTTAAAAAAAAACAAATGCTTTGGGGGAGGGTGAGGGAAATGGCTTCACCCCTTTCCCCTCTCCTGGGTCCAGTTAAAGGCCAATCCCACAGACTGCTCTGTAACCACAGGATGGGGCAGACTCAAGTCCTTTGGAGCAGGGAGTTCTCCCAGTTTGCTGGCAGAGGAGCCCAGTGCAGAGCTGCAGCTCTGGTGAGAGACAGAGCAGTGGAGTTTGGGTTTCACAGACGCTGCTAAACCAGAGCTGCCGCAGGAGGAAGCGGCACACACAGCCAGGATCCAGCTCCAGCTCCTCCAGGGCAGCCACTAAGAGGGACTCAGCCTGCAAGGCCATGAATCCTGGTATATCCAGCACCCATGACCTTGGGAGCTGTTGGTTTGGTTGAGTCCATTTGTTATATTCTGGTCTCAACACCAAGTGTTGAATGCACAGCTCTGTCTGCTCCGAGCACGGCTCAGGATTCCTCGGGAGCCACTCCGGCTGCAGGGCAGGGCTGTGCCCCTCCACCACTGCAGCCTGCCCCAGTTCCACCTGCCTTCACACCATCAGACCTTTACACTTGCACATTCCCCTCCCTGGGGACGAAGAAGGGAATTTTCACACTCAATCACGGATGCCAGGGAAAAAGGCACGAATCCTGAACGCGCTCCGAACACGCCCACACCCCATCCCGCTCTCCCCCAGCACCTCCAGCTCCTCATTCACGGCACAGCCCACTCAGCAGCTCCACACACTGAACAGATGACAGGATTAATACTCTGAGTCTTTGTGACTGTATCTGACAATAGGCTAAACACAAAAAGAGCCGGCTGGAATCATCTGGAAAAATAGAAAGCAGTTGCCAGGACTAAATGGCTCCACACCGATGCCTCCTCTCTGCAGACTGCAGCAGAGAAAACCTCCACTTACCTACATCCAGCTGGCAGCCTTTTAATAATCCAATAAAGCAAAAATGAAAAGGCAACCGGTCCCAAAGAGGTAGGAGAGGGAAAAGGAACAGAGTGTGCCCCTTCACGCCACGTTCCTGAAAGCCACAGATAATTCTCCCTGCAGGGATGCAAACGGAACAGAAGGCCCAGAGCCACCTCCAGAGAGCCACAGCACGGCCTGGCAGTGTGGAATGGCAGCTCAGGGGGAGCCAAATGACCACCAGGACTCTGCAAAAAAAAGGACATGTTCTCTATGCTTGTGATACCTTCACTGGGACAGAGCAGTGCAGGAGGAGAAGTGTCTGATGAACCCCCGGGCACGGGGGCTGTGCCAGAAGAATCCACCCACCCACCCATTCAGAAGATCTGTGATCATTTATTTCCCACCATCGAGTGCACAACTTCAGTTTTTGAGCTGCTCCAGCCAGCTGCACAACACTGAATGCAAGATTTATCTGTTCTCGCTGCTGATTCGACCCTTAAACGTCCAAGGGTGAGGTGTTCCCATAAAATACACTTTGAGACCTCTAAGTAAGACAAAGTGTGATGTCAGTGCAACTGGAGTGCACATGAGTCTGTGTATGAAGACATGCCCCAATCCCCAGGCTCTCCTCATGCTCATCCCACTCCCTGGAACACTTAATCCCAATTCCTACCAGCTGTTATCCCACCTATCAGCCAACATCCCACAGAAAGCTCTGCCTCAACGGCACCTTTCAAGCCCTGTTAATTATGGCAACAATGGTTTGATTAAGAAGATTGGCCCTGCAGTGTGTTCAGAGGAACCACCACAGCAGGTGGCTCTGCCAGGAGGTTCCCTGGGAGTCACTGCACAGTGGGAAGAAAATTGGAAAATACAACTAATAAAATCCCTGCTGCAGATCCTGGGGCTGCCCTGGCCAGCACGAGCCACTTCAACCACCTCCTCACATCACACTCAAGTATTTCCCAAGGGAGCACAAGTTCAATTACTTGGTCCCTGTATCCACACAGACCTCACAGAGCTCCTCAGGGCTCATTAATTCCACCTTGTTCTTCCTCACAGAAGGGGCAGCCCATGATCAGATTAAACAGAGATTCAATTTACCTCCCATTACACCAGACACAGACCCATGTCAAGGGAAACAGTTACATTATTCCACCTCAGAATGTGCATAGATGTGACCTTACCCTGTTCCCACTGCATTCCTGAGTTTTAATTGAGTTTTAACACGGGTCCTTAATGCTATTTAAAGCCCAGAATCGATATGGAATTAGTGGACCAAACTCATCTCTGAAATAATTCAATTAATTCAGCACGGCCTTGTTCCCCAGCAGCTTATGTTGCTGTGCAAACACACAGGGAACAACCCCAATGTTCCATCCTTGGAAAAGCTCTATCCCAGCAGCTTTCACACCGTGTTTGTGTTCCAGGTGAAGTAGCCTATGAGCAAGAAGGTGCTCAGGCTGGGGAGATGAAAGACTTTTATCTGGTTTAATGCTGGTGGGAGATGTGGTGGCAGTTCTTTATCCTGCCTCCTGGCAGCAGCAGGTGTCCATCCAACCCTGGCATTCCCTGCTCCTGGAATGAGCTGTGTTCAGACAGGAACCCACTCAGCACTTTCACCACACAGGAAAGGTGGGGAGAGACCAGACAGTGCAAAAGGTCTGAACACACAGCCATGAACTATCCCTATCCCTAATCCTTATCCCCATCCCTACCCTTATCCTGTTGGCATCACTGCCATGAAATGCTGCTTGACAAAGGCTTATGGTGACACTGCCAGAAAAAAAAAAAGTCAATTAACAGGGCAAATTATCAGTGCCTGAAGAACCTCACACTTCCACTACATCCCACTTTTGTTGGGAAAGCATCAATTCCTGCTCTGCTGTGAGGGGAGAACCTTCAGCCCTTGGAACATCCATGTTGTGTGAGCCAGGTCCGAGTCCTCCCTCCCTGAGACTGAAGGGCAGAGTTCCAAAGATGCTGAGAGGAGGAAGCTGAAGCCTCTTCCATCCCTACTCCAACCTGCAAGAGCCCCTGTGCTCTGCAATCCACGTGTTCCAACACCCCCCTCCTGATCCTTAAAACACTCAGGAAAATTTAATTAGCAGTTAATTTTAAATAATCCTCAAATTCTCTTTTTTTTTTTGGTTGGTTGGTTCAGTTTTCCAAAGTGAGATTCCCCTCATCCCCTCATGCTTCCAGGAGCTGAAACTAAAAAAAAAAATAAAAAATAAAAAAAAATTAATAATAATAATAATAAAAAAAAATCCTCGCTGTTCACGAGACTCCCAGAAACGTTGTGGAAAAATGCTGTGAAAATTAAGAACACTGCTCTGCAGTGTTATCTCCATAATATCCCTGCTGCCCAGGAGGATGATCCCGTGGGAAGTGCTGCCTGATCCATGGGAGCCGTGCTCGGCCACACGTCAGCGCGGCACGAAGGTGACACCGACGGTCCCACGGGGCCGCTGCCCCCGGGCACAGAAACTGCACACAGGGATTTAAGTGGGTCAGGATCCGGGGGCACATTCCCAGTTATTAATCCATGTGTCACTGTCCATTAGCACCACGGGGGAGGGCAGGAGGTTTCTCTCCAAGGGGAGATTTTTTTGGATTGCAGCTGGAAGGAGATCTCTGTAATTAACGGAGATCGGTGTTTAGGGAAACACAAATTGCCCCAGATCCAGGGGTTTGTTTTGCCTCGAGCACATGGACTTCTAACACAAATTAAGCTGAGCCAAACTCTATAAAGAATGGCAAAATTCAGAAAATAGTTGCCATCTACTCTGTCCCCTGGTCCCTCACATGCCTGGCAGGCTCTGCCTCAGTTCCATCACAACACTGAATTCTCATAGTTTTATCACAAGCCCCGTGCTATTCCCCCTCCTTCCCAAAGCCCTGGGACCCTGGACTCTGTTCCTATTTATTTTGAAATGTGTTTCCAGCTCGCAGACTTCAAAGTGGAATTTCAAAATGTGAACGCTAAAGGCGCAAACCACTGAAGGCAAACAAAACGAAAAAAACCCACACTGAATTTATTACTTCCATAAAACTGCACAATATTTCGGGGCTTCTCTTGTGATTTCGATGGTCTCTGGTTGCTGCTGCTGTTGTTGCGCTTCAAAACTTGACTTTAAGATGAAAAAGGATAGAATAAGTAGCTACAACAGTACTTCCAACAGTTGTGATTGCCATGGGAACACTGCTGTGTGTTTTAAGAGAGGAGACTGGGTGGAGTTTCCTTGTCTGCTCCAGCTTCAATCCTTCCCCTTCCAGTTCTGCTGGATGGGAAAAACTGCCAGGCCCAACAATGAGGACAGACTCCTCCAACAGCTCCCTAAAACAGATGTGAAGCCCTCTGACAGCATTCCCTGCTGCTCTAAAATAGGAATTACCACCAAGTCAGGGCCTCCTCCCCAGGGGCAGCAGGTGAAACCCCCCTCGCCCTCCAGTGTGTGTGTGACAATTACAGTTTTTACAGCAATAAATCACATTAAAAGCACACTCCTGCACGGGAAGCTCCCAGGGCAGCTCCCCCCATCAGCAAGCCTTGGATCCTGCTGGCATTCCCTCCTCTTCCAACTGAACCCACCCCCCAAAACCCAGGAAGGCTCAGACCTGATCAGCTCCGTGCTCCAGTTGTTCAGGATTTGCAGCAGTTGCAGCACAAACCCTGATGATTCACTGTCCTTCGTCCCTGGCAGTTCCCTGGATAATAAATGGGAACAATATTTTATTTATGCCCAGGTCATCAATTCTTAGGCAGAGGAAGCAGCAGATGAAAGGAGAGCTGTTTCCATAAAGAAAGTGATGGATTAGAAAAATCCATTTTTACCCTGTTCTTCTTCCTTGACAGGGAATTCAAAACTATTGTGATTTATTACCTTTTTCTCTCTCTTTTTTTTTTTTTTTGAAGAAAATGAAATATTTTAAAAATCACACACCAGTTAATTGCTGTATAAACACAGTTATACAAAGAGGTACAAAGTACCTCGGGCTTGTTCTATTAAACAACCACATCCTGACTAAATAAGAGGCCTGATCCTGCCTGTCTTTGATCCCACTATGGATCCCAGGGAACACAGGGACTTGTAGGGTAAATCCCAGAGGAAGCAATTACACAGGACAGAAAGGTCTAACTGAGGTGGCTGGGCTGTGGAATAGGCACCACAAATTCTCATGGCACAGCTCAGATTTCATATCCTGACTTTTTTTCCTGCAAAGGGCATTGTTTGTTTATTCCCTCTCCAACACAGGCTGCTCAGAGGGGCTCAAACAAAAGACCCACTGCAAACCCCAACCTGTCTGGAAAAGGCCCTGGTGTGAGTTTGTCTCCAAAAGTTCACTCCTGCCTAATAAAAAAAATCGACCTCCTGTGAAGGAAAAGGCCCAATTAACAACCTGAAACAAACTGAAAGGGTCTCAATCCACATTTAACTCTAGAGTTAATTTAATTTTAAACTTCAGGGAAGCCAAGAACTACAAGACACCTTTTCCCTCACGTTCACAGCAGCGAAATGGGAAGTTAAAAAACACTCAAACTTTGCTGTTCATCACTTACAGCTCCAACTCTGATACTTGCAATTAAGGGCAAGCTCTGAATAATACCTGGAAGTGGCAACTCATTAGGGAACAAGAGCTGAAAAGCAGGATCCAAGAGCTGCTGGACAGCTTCTAGAAATGTGCATAGAACTGATAAACCTGGTGCATGAAGAGCTACAGGAAATAAATGAACAGCAGCTTTCTGTGCAGGGCTGAGCCAGGGAGACCAGCACAGTTATGAAATGATGTGCTGAGAAGATGCTACTGCTGAGTCTGAACAATGAGACCAACCCTGTCCCCATTCCTAAAAGGATCTTGAAATGTTAAAGATGGAGAAGACAACCACAAAAATTAAATGGAACTGGGAAAAAAAAAAAGAGATTGCACCATGACAAAGTTGAATCTGTTTAACCTGTCCAAAAAAGTGATTAAGAGTGATCTTGGTGACTGCATATCCCAACCTTTTACAGCAAGGAATAGGAGGTACTAGAGATGTATTTTATTAGGAAAAGAAGAAAAATAATGGCCAATGACAGGAAGCAAAAGTCAGACAAACCTAAATTCAAAGTCTTTGATTTTTAATGGTAAGGATGATTAACCACTGGGAAAAAATGGCCAAAGGGAGCAGTGAATTTTCCCCCTTGAAGTCTTCAAATGGAGACTAAATGCTTCCCCTGAAAGAACTGCTGCAATCCTGATGAAATGCACTGGCCCATGTTCCAGAGGAGGTCAGATGGGATGATCTCCTGGCTCCTCCTGGCCTTAAGAGTTCCTTACCACGGAGCTGGGAACTTAAATTCATATTTGGGAAGACGCAAGATCTACTTTCAAAGCAAGAATAAAAGCTGGGTAATGAAAAGTAAGAACCTGACCCATGAGAAGGGAGTACCCATCTCAGCTCACACACCGTTTTTTCCCCACGATGGAAATGCAGGATTTTCTCTTGGCTTGTCTTGAACACTGAAAGACTCCTTTTCCCACTAGATTAAAGATCACCACGTTGTAATTTCAGGATTATTGTTTCAGATTCTGTGTATGTTCCCCTCACCCAGAAAATAACTCCTTGTCTTCAAGGTGAGCTAACATACAAATACCAGCTGGTTCCTGGGAAGCAAAGCACCAAGAACATTAAAACTTGTGGACACACAAGAAAGGAAAAAGCAAAGAGTCAAACCCAAAAGCCCAAAAACTTCTGCTCCACTTCACCTCCACGTGGTGCCTCAAATGCTTCCAAGCAGCTGAATTCATCCACTACTCATCTGGACGTTGCACCAAAGCTTCAGATCCTTTTAAAGATCCCCCAGTTGCAACATGGAGCAAAGTGTGATGTTTTCAGAGTGCCCTAAATCTCACTGAGGGGCTGTCGGAGGCTCCAGCAGCCTGCAGGCTGGGAAGGAACCAGGCCACGACTGGGAGTGAGTTTTGCTGATAAACCTTTCAACTCCTGACTGAGAAGATCAAAAAGAGCTTCTAAGTGCTCCCTCATGAACAACGCAACCCCATCTGAGAAAGTCAGGCACACAGGAGTCCTGTATTTTCCCTAAATTCTCAGTGCTGGAGGAGCTCCCTTTGTGTTGAGGAATTGCACATTCCTGTTCAGCAGAGACATCAAAGGGAAACACTAAACCTCCTCACAAGCCTTTAGGCAACTTCAGAAGATACATCACTGCATAATGTTTAGCAGTTGGATCACAGAAAGGCAGGGAAAAAAAAGAAACTGCAGGACGCCCACAAGACATTCTGCACATATTTCCACGAGCAGGGACGTTTCTGCTGAATTACTGTTCACATGGCAAGAGAAAATCAGCAACCAAGACACTGATGTGGCAATTCTGGCCTTTGCATCTTTCTGCTCTTGTTCCCATCCTTTTTTTTTTTACTGGGCACCAATTACACATGGAACCGAACAGAAAAAGGGCTGACAAAGTTTGAATAACACAGAATAAGCAGGAAACAGCATCTCATCTGCCATTTTGGGAAGGAAAAGGTGCTCTTTGCCTTGCTGAATGTCTGTTTTGTTAACTGTTCCTCCAGGCCCCACCAGAAAATGATGCAGAAGGCACATTTCTCAAGAAAAGCCCCTCTGTCTCCTTTCTGGAGAGGTTTTGCCACCATTGATTGTGGAATTTATATTTTTCTTAAACATTCTCCAAGCCACGGGATGTTGTGCCTGGGAAGGACAGACGTAACAAGAAGTGCCTTTCACTTAATTTTTGGCAATTTGGAAGACACTGAAACGTGCTTTTTAAGTACAGTCCCCTGGCACGGTATCTTTGTTTTTACAGCAAATCCACGGAGGAGGATTGGGACACACTGTACCAACCTGGAAGAGCAGACAGGACCTGCTCCAGAGCTTTATCTTCCAAGCAGACTGGACAAAACAGCAGCATTCCAACTGTACAGGTGGGGAGAGGAGGAACAAAGACACCCAGTGACTTACTCGAGGTCACACAGGAATCTGTTGAGTTCCTAAAGTCTCAGTCCACTCAGGCATTGGAAAAATCAGTGAAACAAGAGCATGTACTAAATTTGGCACAGCCTTTTAAATGATGCATTGCTGCAAGGGAACAAGAACCTCCAGTCATGCTAGCCCAGACACCAAAGGAAAAGTAGTTACTCAGCTCCACCCAATCTATCTGATCACCTTCCTATTTCCTGAGTCAATAAGGCCTTTCTTGGCCAGACGGTCCAACCCACAATTTAGATCTTGTTACAAATCAGACCCACTAAACCACTTTCTCCCTGGGGCTGCAGGAGATAAAAGGCCAAGTAAGAAACATTTTGGTAGCTGGGCTTCGTGTAACAGCTTTGGATTTTCTTAAAAGCCTCAGCATTGATTATTTTCTTTAAATAGCAATGGCTTATTGAGGAACCTTCTACCCCTTTCAAGGCACAAGGTTTTCCTTAGGTAGAAAAGAAAGCAAAACCTGCCCTGCCAAGGCATATTTGTCAAAGAGTTTCAGATACCCAGGGCTGTGACTTTGAAGTCACAGTAAGTTAACACTGGTGCTGAAGGGCTAAGAGGGGAAACTCGGGAGATGGAGAGGAAATAAAGTATGGATTAACACAGAACAACCCTGGGATTCAGCTCCAGCTTGTGTTTCAGCCAAGGGCATGAGCCAGGGCTGCAACCTGTGTGCATGCAGAGGAGCTGAAAGCTGAGGGCAGGCAGAGCAGCCCAGCTCTCCTGTGGGCTCTGCACAACTTGGGGCAAAAGGAACAGAGGAATTAATTCCACGGAGCCAAACCCCCACCGCCCTGCTGTTACATAAAAGCCTGTTTTCTGGGGAATGTTTCCAAAGATGGTGTCATTTGGGCTGTTTTGATTCAAGTGACAGTCAGCTTTAGGATGAGATACACCACAGGCTGAGAAACACTCCAGTTTGCAGAGTCTCCCACTCCCTTTTCCATCCCCACGGCACTTGTTCCTTCCTTCCGTTTGCCACATTTTCTTATGGAAAACAAGCAGGACAACTGCACAGCCTGGTTCTTGATGCTGCCACAAGGCTGTGATGAAAGAACTGCACAAGGCCTCGGGGAGATGTTTCCAACTCAAACAGATCAAACACCGACTATTTAAGTTTGCCTGGGAAAGTTTCTACACATTTTGGAAGCACCCCCCCCTCCCCCAAGGCAGGGACTGTTCTGTTGAACAGCCACTTGTACAAATCATGGTTGCAGCACAATTACTTTCATAAGGTTTTCAATTATACAAAGATGTGCCTTGTTAACGTTTACAACCCTGAGAAATAAATCCT
Organism: Lepidothrix coronata; assembly: GCF_001604755.1. Classification (NCBI taxonomy): domain Eukaryota; kingdom Metazoa; phylum Chordata; class Aves; order Passeriformes; family Pipridae; genus Lepidothrix; species Lepidothrix coronata. Next base: position 1,380,688 of record NW_016690271.1, on the reverse strand, counting down.
AAACCCCCAAACCCTTTGCTAGTGCTCCACCAGCACTGTGGTCCCAACTATTAATTTACACCTCAATCTAGAGGAACTTTTAAAAGGAGCAGATCACACAGCTCACTGGAGTTAACACCTCCACAATTCACACACAGCCTTATATTGTGCTTTCCTACTTTCCCTCATGTCTGTATTTTAGCAGTCAGCATTTCTGGGCAGTTTCTGCAGGACAGAAGCTAAAATTCCAAGCAGTTGGCAGCACTGGCATTGCCCTGCTGGAAGCTCCTTAGCCTGCAAAGCTGGCTGCACTGGAGCACGGACATGGAACAAGGAGGGGAAGGAAGCACCGAAGGTGAAAGCACCGGGAATGCACAGCCTTGTGTTTTCCCTGGCTGGGGACCAGCCACCTCGAGAGAAAAAAGCAGAGCACAAACTCAAATCCGCTGCAAAAGCAGCAAGGAAAACAAGCTCCTTCTTCACCCAGCGAAGCACCTTCTGTGTCCCAACATAAAACCCAGGGGATCAGCTCTCCCAGGGAACAGGCAGGGGAGTCACTGCCTGGTTTTCCTGCCCCACTCACCGAGCACAGGAGCCTGAAGTCACTGAGCTGCCCCAAAAGGCTGAAGGTATTTCCCCCCCAGGGCACAGACTGCAGTTACATTTCAAAATTTACATTTACATTTCAAAACTCCTTTCTGTTGAGGAAATGCACAACCTCCTCCTCTTTGAAGGCTTTGCAGTCCCTCAAGGACAGCTCTGAGAACCACTGCAGTTGTACCAGGACACGAGAAGCTCCAGAGCAACATCCTAATGGGAATCCTGTCTGCTCAGAAACTGCACAACCCCAAACTGGAGCAGTCTGCCATCAGCATTATTCATCCCAGAATATTTAAATTCCAGTTTCTGGCACGGAGACAACACCACAGAGGTAACACATCAACCTGGCCCACGCAACAGCCAGGAGAAAAAAAGGAAGGAGACAGACTCTGATGGGAGGTGACGGGTCTGAGCTCCCACCATGGAAATCCAGCAGGATTCCACGGCTGCTGGTGCCAACCCTGCAAGGACAGATGCCCTCGGTGCAAGGTGACACCTTGCAATCTATTCTGTGCCAGCAGGAAGAGGGGAAGCACTGCACACTTTCCCAATGGACACAGCACCTCTGTCCCTGGTGATCCCAGCCTTCCTCCCGAGGCTGCTTGGGGAAGCTGAGCCGTTTAAGTTGCACACACAGAGCTCACAGCACCAATTTCCAGTCACCTCAGCTCATAAATCTTTCTGCTGTGTCTGTTTTTTCTGAACACAGATTTTGTAAGCTGAATAAACTTTACGGAACAGTTATTCCAAGGCAGCCGAATCCTGGAAGCTCGAGGCCTGACCACAGCCAGGCACTGCAGGCTCCAACACACACTCCGAGGAAGTTTAGTTTTCACACTTCAGAACGAGATCCTCTTACTGCCCTGCTCCCTCTGCATCAAATGCCCCTGATTTATCGGCTCTGAAAGCTTTTAATTTATCTTATCCTCAAGACCCTTCACCTTCTGCTCAACAGATGAGAACACAGGATAGAACCTTTGCACCCTCCCCAGCTCAGAGCACAGCCCACCACCCATCCTTGCTTTTTCACTGCAAAGTGTCCTGGTAATAGAGTGGCAAAAATATGAAGGTTTGAGCACCAGCTCAGGAGTCTTTGGAACCCACCCCACATTTTGATAGAGGCATCAGAGAACCTTCCCTCAAGTAGGGCCTTTAGTCTTGTCTCTTGGTACAGCTCTGAGTTTAACAGAGGCAACTTCTCCAGACACTTCTCCTCCAAATCACGACCATGCAACAACCCCTTGGCTCTGCTGATGGGTGTGTACATGAACAGCAAGTACTGGGAAGGTGACTTCCACAGTCCTGACCATCAGGGAGGTTTCCCAGCTGGAAATGAGAGGGAGGAGCTCACAGGAAGGGTCAGACCACCTGTAAGCACTCCAGAGGGCTGGATTTGGAATCCTGTCTCCACTGCTGTTTTCAAGGTCATAGCATCATAGAATATGCTGAGTTGGAAGGGACCCATCAGGATCATCGAGTCCAACTCCTGCCCCTGCACAGAACACCCCGAGATTCCCACCATGTGCCTGAGAGTGTTGTCCAAACACTTGAACTCAGACAGGTTTGGTGCTGTGACTGCTGACCGCCCTGTGGGAGCCTGTTCCAGTGCCCAACCACTCTCTGGGTGAAAAACCTTTTCCTGATATCCAACCCAAACCTCCCTGACTCAGCTCCGGCCGTTCCCGCGGGTCCTGTCACAGTCACAGGGTGAAGAGATCAGCACCCGCCCCTCACAAGGATGCTGAGGACCACAATCACTTAAAACAAGAACAGCAGCTCACAAATAGATCCTTTGGGCTGAGGGCCCACTTTCCAAGTGAAAATGGAGGCGCTGGGTAAGGCCAGGCCCTTCCATGGCAGGTGACCTGGAGCGTGAGCCGACGCACCTTCCGCCGCCCGGGCGAGGTCGGGAACATACCTTGGAAATGAGCTCATCGTGGTTGGCCAGATGAGCCCGGCAGTGGATGCAGCTGTAGGTCCTGTGGCACGAAGGCAGATACGCCTGGAAAGTCTTGGACCTTGTCATCTTCACCATTGGAGCCACGGAGCGCTGGGGGAACTCTGGGGCGGCCCAGGAGGCACTCCCGCAGGACGGGTCGCACGGGAAACACCGGAACACGCAGGTAAAGGCCGTGGTTTGGCAGGGGATGGGTGTGTGGGGCGGGCTCCACACGCTGGTGACGCTTCAGAGGAACGGACTCGGGCACAGGAGAGGGGACTTCACACAAACCTGCGCTTGGAAAACAAGAGACACCGCGCTCAGCTCACGGAGGTGACAACGGTCTCCCAGCCCACGGGATGGTTCAGGGTTTGGTCCAGGGCAGGGAAGAGGCAGAGCAGTCAGGAGACAGGAGTGATGTCTGTGGATTAGATCAGGAGCACAGATATTTATTCACAGCTCAGCAGTGACTTGCTGTCTGCCCTCACCTCTCCCTGCTGCCATTATCTGCCATCTCCCTGTCACTCCAGCACTGCAATCTCCAGTCACTCTTCCAGCACTTAATGGCTTTGGAAATGACTACAGAGGTGCTGAGATGACTTTCATCAAGCCTGGTCTCCCAAAGACCTCTGGGGAACTGCACATGTCAAGGCCCAGCTCCTGACAAAGCCAGAGGAAAAGTGGGGACCAGAGTCAGCCCTGCCAGCTCCTGTCCTGGGTCACTCACTGATGGGACACCCCAGAAGCCCACAAAAAACTGGGTTTTCTCAGCCACCAGGTAAGCATACGAGTCACCAAACCAGTTTTCCTCTCCATTCTGCCCTAGTTTCCACACGGGAAATGGAGGATTCCTGCATTCCACTCTCCTTCATAACTCCCCGAAAGCTCTGAAGGTTGAAGCCACTCTATAAACTGCACTCTAGTACTTTATTTTTTTTATCTGAACATCTGACAGCAGCCAAAGCAAGGCACAGCCTCTGAAGACTATTCCTGATAGCAAGAGACAGTTAAAAACCCTATTCAGGATGGAAACACCATTTTACAGTGCAACATCATCTGACAGCACCTGCAAGGCAGCTCAAGGCTGGGTCTCTCCGTGTGGGCAGAAATCTCTTTTTCAGATCCCACACCTATAAACTACAAATGTTTCTTTTGAGGATGGAAGAAGCCTAAAAGAAGAAGGTCCCTTTCCCCGATCCATGGCATGCATGCACTGCTACAAATTAATCATGAACTCTGCCTGCTCCTCCCAGGAGGATTTCCCTTTCCATAAAACATGTGATTCTGTTCTGTTTCTGAGCCTGCACTTTGCACATCAAACACTGGAACAACACCAACTACTCCCCTACCACCACCACCCGCCCCCAAAATGAGAAAACCAAGAAATCACCCCCCTCCACTTGACCTGCAGTGGCAATTCCTGAAGTGGACAAAGCACTCGGGTACCAAAGTGGTGTTTATGGAAACCCCCATCTTCAACACTTCTCCCAAGGTTGGAAAAGCAGATTCAAAGTATTTAAGTTGCTTCTGGAAGTGTGACCCACTGAACCAACTGCTCACCGGGGTGTGACACCAGTATGACAACAGGACACCTGTTTTTACTTCTTTTTCCTAAATATTTTTCTCCTGCTCTCCAGGAGGCAGCTCCCTCACAGTCAAATGGGAAAAAAAAAAGAGTCTTACTCATCCATGAAACTGCTGATAGATCATATCTATCCTGATCATAGCAGTCAGCACTTCCACAGCAGTTTTCATTCTTAAAGCTCTTTGCAAACACCAACTAATCAGATTAACCTTTTCCAATTAAAGTTACAGCCCCAGCTTTGCAGGGCCCATCCTGACACAGAAGGGTTCACTTCCCAGCCTGTCAGAAGCTAAACCCCCTCAAAAGGGGGTCTCGCCATGAATTGATCTGCCCCCTTGCCAAGCAGGCTCCCTGGGCACTGTTTGCTCCACAGCTGCACCTCTGGATTTCAGCAGGATTTGTCTTTGGCTCTAATCAGCAATCAGACAGTCCTCCCCTGTATCCTGCCCCAGTCCTCCACGGGCACCAGGATTTGGTCAAAACTGAGTCAGCTTTGCATCAGAGCATTGAGTTTCCCTCCAAGGTGAGGAGCACTTTGAGGACTGCACCCTAAATTTGCAACGGGGCAGAAACCAGATGTAAAACAAGGCAGAATCCTTCCTTATTTTCTGCTGATTAGGTGGGAGGAAAAGCAACACCTCCCAGCCTTCCTGAACTAACCAAGGGCCAACCTTTACAGTCACAAGGCAACAGAACCATCCCCAAATTCCAAGCCCCTGATTCAGCAGCTGCTGTGTTACATCCCAGCCCCGATGGAGCTCAGAACCTGGAATCTGGGAGCCTCCAAGTGCACGGAAGCAGGAGACTAAGTGTGCTCCTTCTGGGGCCAAATGCAATCGGATCCCAAGGCACGGCACCGAGCCCTGTCTGGGACACACGGATTCCAGGGACAGACCATCTGGAGCAAAGCACGAGCAAGGGCTGGCAACCACTTCACCTGATTCCTGAGTGAGAAACCAGACTGAGCCTAAACCTCAGACCTGACTGAGCCGTAATGAAATGGTGCAGTCTCTCCTTTACTGCACCATGGATCACTAAATACACCGAGTTTTACCTCTTCCCTCCTATACTGTCATGCCAAACTTTCCTTTCCTGATCAATTGGAGAACCCACAGACCCCTCAAGCCCACTGGAGACATAAATGAATCCCAGGCAGAACAACACAACAGCAATCCTTTAATTTGGAGTTTGCTGACCCCTCTGTCCAGGCCTGCCAAGCATCACTGCCCCAGAACAATGAGTAAAGCAGGAAATCCTACAGCTGCATTTATCTGACAGAGAGATGAACACACACAGAATTATCTGCTGCACACAGCTTTCTGCAAAAGCATTTCATGAGCATTCATTTGTTTGACCTCATAACACACTTAATGTCAGCAAAAACATTTGACCTTTCAGAGAAAAGGAAAAAAAAATGAGATGATATCAGAGCACAGACTAAGATGAACTGCAGTTCCTGCTCTCTGGGCTGTGCTGAGGAGGCAAACTCCATCTGTCTGCTTAAGGCAAGGAGGGAATAAAGATTTGGGAGCCAGGATCTTGGTGGAAAATGTAGTTAAGAAAGTGCCTGGAATAAAAACTTCAGGTGACCATCATTTATAAAGCACTGCCTTCACCCAGGGCTCAGCCTGGCAGTTTGATCACCTGTGCTTCATCTGCCAAGAGCTCTGTCCTCACCACAGTATGAGAGAGGAGAGAAAAACCACTAGGAAATGCATTCTTACATCCTACAAGCACAGCCAGCAGCTTGTAAGGACCCACTTCTGTCTTAAACATCACCTTGAGATGTGTTCAGGACTATCTGTGGCTCCCAGCAACACTAAAACCAACCTCCTGGATTTTTTCAGCACTAGTGACAAACACATTTGAATTAAAACACAATTAACAGCTACTGGTGCAGTCATTCTGCTGCAGAACCAGGGCATGAGGATGAACTTAGGATGTGCCTCTGGTTTTCAGAATGAAATCTGTCTCTGGGATGGACACACTCGAGTCAACGGAACAGAAACTTGTGCCTATTAATTAGTTCACAACAGGTTTAGACAAAAGGAAGGAATTCTAAAGAAAAAGCTTTCTATTTATTGTGGTTATCAGGGAGGGAATCAGCTGAGTGTTCTGCTTGCCTGCACTGGGGATGTTGGGGCTGCTCTGCCTAATCCTGCTGAGTTTTAAGCAGATTCAGCTCCGGGAAGGGAAAAATCATGACACACATTTCGCCGTTCAGGCAATTTTTGGTTCAGAATTCTCCCTCCACCTGTGGGTGTCCAACACCCACTTTCCACACGAAGCTGTCGGCGATTCAGGAAACACAAAAAAGGAGAAAGTCTGTGCCAAACACTTGCCAGACAAGGCCAGTGCATGTCCATATGTCACATGGCAGAGACCAAACCCACCACCCACAAGTCCCATTTTGAAAAGAACCCATTTGCAACGAGGGTCAGATGCAAATGTTCCCGTTCACTGTGTCAGGACAAACAACAGGTTTGTTGGGTCTGAGGCTTTGTTTTATGGATTATTTGATTTTAAAGATAAACTTTAGCCTGTGAAATGCTTATTGGATTATTCCAAATGCTACAGAAAGCTGCCTGTAACAGCTCTGGAATAATGCAGCTATTGGGAAATTCACCCTTTCTTCCTTGTCTCTTCTCATTAATATAGAAAGAGTTTGAGATGTGCTTATGCCCAGCACAAGGAAAGCACAAAAGGAATTGGGTTTGGAGAGTTTTCTGTGTCTACAAGGTCCCAAACTGTGGCTGCCTGTGTTGCTCCAGGGTCTGAGCACGATTCTAAGAAAATGCCTGAGGTAAATACACTCCTTTATCAGGGTTTTCTTGACAAAAGCTGCCTTAACATCACTCAGTGCACTGCAGTTTGAAGGAGGAAGGTTGGTCTCTAACTGAGGTCTGGGTTTGCTGCCCAGTTTTCCTTCCCTGTGGAATAGAAGTTATCAGAATGTCAGGTGTTGGACCCTCAGAGACACCTGGCACAGCTCAGGAGCATTTCATCCCCTGAGGATGGAGCACAGCAACAAGAGCTCCTGGTTTGGGGCAGTTTGGGGCAGCTCTGGAGCTCCTCTGCACCACAGGACTGCGACAGCTCTGGGAGAGGGGAATCGGATCGTCTGAAGGTGGGAGGGTGGGATGTACATTGGGAAAGGCCTGGAAGGAAGGATGAGCATTCTGAATTTAAACATGGAACACAAGGGAAAGCCAGAAAGGAGTTTAAACAGCAGATGGGTGAACACAATGTGCTTTACTCCTTCAGCACCGAGTTGCTGAAAGGAACCAATTTCAAACCCTCACTGAGGTGACAGTGGAAGCAGCTCAGCTGCACCAGCACAACCAACAGCAGTGACATGAACCATGAGTGTCCTTCTCTAACACCTTGGGCTCCTCCAGCTCATCCTCCAAACGCTGGAAACAGGAAAGTAATACAAGAAATAGCAGAGGATGGGCAGGAATCCTCTGTGTTTACTTTTATCAGATGCAGGGACACAATTACAAGACAAAGAATGGAGCAGGTTCCTCACTTAGACTTCCTTCAACAAGGAATATATTTAACCTCCTTTGTCCCTCTGGGTATCTCCTAGCAAGGCACTTCATCTCTGCAAGCTGGAGACAACATCCTGCACCACGAGGGAAAAGAGGGAGGGATGGATGGATGGATGGAAAGATGGATGGAAAAAGGTGATAACAATGGCAAACAACATCCCAATCATCTGCCAGGAAACCACTAGAGGGCCTCAAGAGGAGCTGCAGCAGGAGGCAATCCCAGGCCGTGTGTCCACAGGGAACCCAGGATGGCAGGGTGCCAACCCCCTGCACCTGCCGTGCCCCACATACCACAGGCAGCCCAGCAGGAAAAACCCCACAGTGTTACCCTGCTGAACAGCCAGAACACCAAACCCAAAAAAACTGGCACGGGGATTATACCAACCACATTTCAAAGGCTGGATTTGATGGGTATTTTTATTTTTTTTTTTTAAGATCAGCAATGTGTCACTTCATGGTCCCTCACAGCTCTCCTCGTCAAAAACAGACACTGACCCCACAACAAACCCCCTGGTCTCTCTCTGATGGAGAGACTTTCTATAAACATCACATGGAAAGTACATAAAAATGAGTTGAAACTTCAAAGGAACAAAGAGCAAATTTTAAAACTCACTTTGGGTTAGAATTTCACGTAAGTCTGTCTGGCTTTGTCACTGTACAGACTATTAATCCATTGAAATCCATTAAACTTATTAAAAACAAAGTAATTTTTAAAAAATATTTTTTAAAAAATCAGTTCTTTACACAGCTGATTTATTTTCTGGCAATTTGGAGATTGAACCAAATTTAAAAGTCTCACTTATTATTTTTTTTTAATAACACCCACACCAGTGCATTTTCAGGTTCTCAGATGCAACCACGTGGTGAGAAGCAAGTCCAGAAAACTCCTGCATTCCAAGCAAAACCTTTCTTGTATGAACTACTGCACTCAGAGAGCTGGGAAGGGAAGGGACAGGTTAAAGTAACCCAGGGAAGATGGTGCAGAGATGGTTCTTTCAGAACTGCTCACTCACCTCTCCCTGAGGTTCAGAGCAAAACAACCCACTCAGCCACGCCACGGACAGCACTGGGAAGCAGGGAAGGGAAAGAATCCTGGAGATTTTAATAAAATTTTTTCCAATTTCATCTCAACAGGCACAGGACAGGCATCACCTCACAGGCCTGGCTTCTTAATTCATTACCTTTTCCAGGCCTGTCTCTGAAACCACAGGAACACAGAGTGCAGGATCCAGCCTCTCCCGAGGAATGAGTGACACCTCTGGCTGAATTCTCTTCCCACTCTCCGAGGGGTTGCCTGGCAGCAATATCTTTGCAATGCAGAAGAGGCTGTGCTGCTGATAAGGAGCAGCATGGCAAGATTAGAGCTGCAGGCTGCCCACCTCCAAATCCAACACCTCCAGCCAAACCCCGTGTCCAGCTCCAGGAGAGGCCGGAGAGGCACCACAGCTGGGCAGGACTCGTTGGAAACAAGGAGCACTTATTTGTCTCCTACAAGCAAATCCCACAAAATGTAACACACAAATGACTCCATTTCCTCCTTTACATTTTGCAAAAGTCGTGCCAGCACCCCAGGATGGGGTGACAGCCCTTCCTTCATCTGAAGCAGCCAAAGAGACAGGAGATAATCGAGGGAGGGAACAGCAATGGCTCCAACACACTGCAAAACACAATTCCTCTGCTCAGGAAAGCCCCACATTCAAGGGATGGTCACATTTGGAGCCACAGATCAAAGCCTTGGCCAGTATTACCAACGTACAGACTTCTACAAAAAGAAACAAGCCCCTCACTTTGCTATTCCAGCACCAATATGAACTAAGGCATCAAGGAAAAGCTCTTCCCACCCAACTGACCATTTACTGACAAAATGGAAACGCTCTTTATCTTCCCAGCTTCTCATCTTGATTTGTTTTAATTGCAGAACAGTCTGGCTGTCCAAATAATCTCCTATCATTACATTTTTTTGGTGCTCCTTAGATGGCTCTATTATCTCCCTTTCTGGCAAATGCAGGAATGACTAGGATTCAATTAATTGGGTCTGCTGGATGGATCATCTGTTTCCCTGATAAAAGCTGGGTACTGACAGGGAACACGGTGAGAACATTTATCTATTCCAAGGATCCTTCCAATATCCTCCAAGACACTAAAGAAGGATCTGCCATAGCTGCCTGTCACGACTTATTATTTGCAAGCTGCCCTTGTTGAGCCCTGGGAGTTTTCACCTGCTCACAAATCCTGTTTGCTCAGAGGGTTCTTCCCAGGAGCATCTTTTCCCTGCCCAGCAGCTCACCTGCCACAGGACAGACAGGGATTTTACTTTCTGCTCTGGCACATCTCACTCTTTTCCCAGGAAAGCCGAGGAGAAGGTGGTGAATTCTGACACGTCTCTGCCAGAAACACTTTTTATATGCAACAGTTCCTGTACTAACAAGGGACAAACTTCCCCTGGCAGTTCAGCCACTGTCCTCATCCTCCTTTAGCAACACTGTGTCAAGGGGGCAAAGTCAGGTGAAGATTTAGAGCTTGACTCTTCACATGACAGACACTTTATAACTGAATCTAGTTTAAGAAGGTCAAGTCAGCTGTTACCTTGCCAGTTTTTGTCATTAGTTCCTCCTGGATATCCTCTCCAGCCTGGATGTGACTGCCAAGGTACGTGAACTGACTCACCCCTCACAGCCCTGACCGATGTTTGAGATGGGAGTTCCTGGGGCTCTCGTGGAGATTTCTTATTTCCCCACAGTTAATAATTAACTCCAACTCCTTTTTTATTTTTTTTTTTTGTGCTGCTGGACAGTCTGTTTTTAGTAACATCTTGCCTGAGCCATCCTTTAGCAATATTTCATCAGTGAAACCTCAATCTCCCAGAGCTCCAGGGCTCCGAAATGCCCAGGTCACACCACGGTTTTGTCCTCGCGGTGCAGCGAGTGCCAACGTGAAACAGGAGAAGGGAAGAGAGCTCTGACACCACTCTGCCTTCCCTCCCAGCGGATCCCAAAGTCCTCTGAAGGGCAAATTCAAAGCATCCCCAAGCTTTTGAAATTTTAAGTTACTTTTTTTTGAGCCTTCGCTCGACCGCGGGTTCTGTGCGAGTCACGATGTCAGTGGGAAAAAAAAAAGAGTCAAAAACCAATTTATTTTTGTGAATCGGCAAAACACCACACATTTTAATGTGCCATACAACACCTGAGCAGGTGTAAAAGGACTGATGTCTAGCTGGATGTGTGAGGAGACAGGAAGGCAGCTCCTACACTCCCTTACCTCCACTGACTCACACTGCCTGGCACTATCATCTGTTAAAGCAAGAGTGAAGCAGGGCTAATAGCTATTTACTAAAAACAGAGGAGCGTGATTAGCTTTAATTAGCATTGTCAAGTGACTTGAGATTGTCAGGTACAAGATGTGGGAGAACTAAGTCTCATTAATTATGTTATTTCCTGCAGCCTTAAGTGGCTTGGCCAGTCCAGTGACGCTTCCGGAGATGGAGCTGCTCCTGATGTCCAACACATCCCACTCCAGAGGGGAAAACACTCTCAGAGAGGCCTGGAAGATGTGGCTGTTGAGTAAAGGGTCACAGAGAAGAAGAATCAAGAACAACCAGAGCAAGAACAGCCGCTGGCCCTGACAAATGGGGACAAGAAGGCAAAATGACAAGGCAGAAAACAGACTTGGGGAGAACCAACTGCCAAACTCCAGGGAGGATGAAGAGCAGGGACCAGTGGGGGCAACAGGGAATGTGATTCAGGCCCAGGACACAGCATTTGTGGAAAACCGTGTTTTTATTCTCCTAAAAAAGACCCACTATAAAATGCCTTTGTTTTGGGAGACAGAAATCCAGATCCTCAATGGGCATCACACCACCAACACACAGGATGATTTGTGAGCTAAAAGACCTGTCCTGAAGGACTCAAAAATCCTTGAGAAGGAATAAGCCCATCTCTTCATGGACTAGCCTTGGCTTCTGGAAGGCAAAGGAAACCTGTCCTTAGCTGCTAGTTACTGTGACTAGATCTGGAAGAGAAGACCTGCAAATAAACAGGTACAGAAAAAAGGATCCTGAAGGACCAACTTACAGGTCTCTATCAAGGAGGGGGGGAAAAGAAAGCTGAATATCCTGATTTCAGAGTGATAAATAGAACCTGCTCCCCTGTTCTGCCTTGGACATCCTGACCAGCCTCAAAGCAGCCAAGAGAACTGAGTTTCTCCATTCCAGACTCCACTCAGTGACCCCTCCTGAACCTCTCTGCTCCAGCACTCCACAGTTGACCTCTAATGAAGACTCTGCTTAAGCTCAAGCAAACAAACCTCTGCCAATTAATGGCCAAAGCCCAATGAAAGCCTGGCTTTATTGGTGTCTCTTCAAGAGGCTTCCACGCACGTGGTGATGCAAGAACACGAAATAAATGGTTTTTACTCCCCTGCAATCCTTGCAATGCTTTTGTAGTACCACGGCAAGATCAAGGAGCTCCCACTTTCTAAACTGCCAGCCAGGACCTACCCAGAGTGACCAGTTCCTTAATTAAATTCTCTCTCTACAACAGGTACTCATTCCATGAGTCAAGGAGCTTTTGAGGGAATGTGGATTTACAGGTAGGGATGTTGTCTTCCTCAACACAACCCCGACTCAACTACACCCACCAAGCAGCAAAGAAAGGAAATCCCTTTTTTAAAATCTCTGAACCTGGAGGACATGAGGGAGCTCAAGGCCCAACACAGCTCTGCCAGTTATTCCAATCCTGACACTGTGAAAGATACACCTGCAAAGAAAGCTAAAAAAAAAAATAAAAAAAAAATAAGAGATGCACTTGACATCTTCATCAGATGAAAGCAATGTCTCTGCCCTCCCCAGAGCATTCCCAACGTCAGCTTCAAAGCACAACGCTCACTTGTACACGGCCTTTCAGCAGGAAACAAGAATCAGGGATCCAGGGAGAAAAGGAGAACATCTTAATTCCCTATTCCAGCACTGCAGTTACACAGCAAACAAGGTTTACAAGGAACCAGAAGCGTGGATCCAACACGATGAGAGCTCAGAGAAAATCAGTGGGAGTGCTCTGCAAGAATGAAGTCACAAAAACACATCCTTTCCAGGCAGAATCCTCTCACGGATTAGAAGTCAAGCTCCCTCAGTATCTGCTTGTTTACAACCCTCTAACTCAGCACAGGCCTCTCTGCACTGCCCAGCATAAGCTTTAAGTAACTGTAAACGCATTAGGAGAAAATCCTCCTCGGCAGCAGGAGCAGGCCCCGAGGAAGGCACTGGCAGCAGGGCAGGTGTTGTGTGTGTGTCCCTCCCTTCCCAGCTGCTGTCACCGGGCTGACAGGCCTCTGACAGGCCTTCCTCGGGCTGTATTTACACACAGAGAAAGGTGGGGGCAGGTTCGCTCCAGTCAACTGCAGGAGAAGGAGGCGAGGATTCCACTTCTTCCCCCCCCCCCCCGTTAAAATCACGTTATAAAGCGCAGAGTTTCAAATCGGTTTGGCTTAAAAAAAATAAAAAAAAAAAATCAGCGTTAAAACCTGAAGCTACGACCCCGCAGCTCGCCCCAGAGCTGCTCCCGTCACCTCAGACTTGTGGATCGAACCCAGAGGTTTCTATGGAGGCGCACAAGCCCCTCACCCTGTCACCCTGCAGGGCTCTGCACGAGAGGAGGCTGCTACACCCTCAACCAGCGGCGACAGCAGCCGCACAGCCCGGCCGAGCCACCCTGAGCCTGGTTTCGGTGCTCCATGAGCCAAAAGTACCCGGGACAAGGCCAGGAATGCCCCTTCCAGGGGCTAATCCCGGTGCCCTGTGCCACCCGTGCCGTGATGTCACCGCCGGAGCCACCGCCTGCAGCGGGCAGGGCCCGGTCTCCAGGGGCTCCGGAGTGTTGGTAAATAAATACAGAGCTGCTGCTGCTGCTGCTGGCGCTGGTGCGGGACACGGGGCAGGACCGCCCCGCACCCGGACAAGATGCTGCATCTCCCGGGGGTCCAATCGCGGGGGTCCCACCGCGGGGGTCCCACCGCGAGCCTCCCGCACGGCTCCGTGCGGGGCCACCGCGGGGGTATCGTGCGTTTACAGCGAGATGGGCGGCGAGGAAGGACCGTCCCTGCTCCTCCTCCTCCTCCTGCTGCTGCTGCTGCTCCTCGTTGCCTCCCGGGGGTCCCTCCCGTCCATCCCCAGCCGGGGGGATCCCACCGACCCGCTCCCGCCTTCTCCCGCATACAAAGGCGGCCGCTCGCCCCTCGCCAGCCCCGGGGGGCTCCGTCAGTGCCGGTGAAGGATGCGGGGGGAGCCCCCCAGGTCCAGCGAGGTGGATGGAGGGGGGGACGCGGCGACACACGGACACGGCGACACACGGACGCGGCTGTGGCGCAGCTCCGCGCAGCCACACAACCCCGGCCGCCCCGCGGGCCAGGACCCCCCAGATCCTCGGCTGCAGCCCCCCCAGCGCTGTCCCCCCTCTCCCGGTGCCTCACTCACCGCGGCCGCCCCGAGCGCGTCCCGGCGCGGAGCGAGCGCGGCGCCGCCGACGCGCACAGAGCCCTCAGCGCCGCCCCCGCCCGCCCCCCTCCGCCTCTTATACCCGGCCGCGCGGCTGAGCGGCAGCGCCGTGGGCCAATCGCCGCTCGCCGCCACATAGCAACACGCCGCCCATTGGCCGCGCGCGGCCGCAGCCCATTTACTGCGANGCTGCTGCTGCTGGCGCTGGTGCGGGACACGGGGCAGGACCGCCCCGCACCCGGACAAGATGCTGCATCTCCCGGGGGTCCAATCGCGGGGGTCCCACCGCGGGGGTCCCACCGCGAGCCTCCCGCACGGCTCCGTGCGGGGCCACCGCGGGGGTATCGTGCGTTTACAGCGAGATGGGCGGCGAGGAAGGACCGTCCCTGCTCCTCCTCCTCCTCCTGCTGCTGCTGCTGCTCCTCGTTGCCTCCCGGGGGTCCCTCCCGTCCATCCCCAGCCGGGGGGATCCCACCGACCCGCTCCCGCCTTCTCCCGCATACAAAGGCGGCCGCTCGCCCCTCGCCAGCCCCGGGGGGCTCCGTCAGTGCCGGTGAAGGATGCGGGGGGAGCCCCCCAGGTCCAGCGAGGTGGATGGAGGGGGGGACGCGGCGACACACGGACACGGCGACACACGGACGCGGCTGTGGCGCAGCTCCGCGCAGCCACACAACCCCGGCCGCCCCGCGGGCCAGGACCCCCCAGATCCTCGGCTGCAGCCCCCCCAGCGCTGTCCCCCCTCTCCCGGTGCCTCACTCACCGCGGCCGCCCCGAGCGCGTCCCGGCGCGGAGCGAGCGCGGCGCCGCCGACGCGCACAGAGCCCTCAGCGCCGCCCCCGCCCGCCCCCCTCCGCCTCTTATACCCGGCCGCGCGGCTGAGCGGCAGCGCCGTGGGCCAATCGCCGCTCGCCGCCACATAGCAACACGCCGCCCATTGGCCGCGCGCGGCCGCAGCCCATTTACTGCGAGCCAATGGGAGCGCGGGGGCCGGAGGGGGGGGGAGCGGGGGGGCGGGAGCGCGCCCCGCGCGCGCACGAGGGCGCGCGCGCGCGGCTCTTAAAGGGGCCGCGTCCGCCCGCGCGGGGAGAGGCGCGGGGGGAACCCTGATGGGGGGGGGACGCGCGGGTGGGGATGCTCGGGGGGCACCGCAGCACCACGCCATGGCCCCCGCGGTCCCGCCCCTCCCGGGGTCCCAAGGCCAGGGCTGTGGGCGCTTTCCAGTGGCTGCGCGTTATTTGCGACCATTCCCGCGCGGGTAATTGGCGTTAATAAACGGCCGTAATTAGCGGTGCCTGCTGCTCCGGGGTCGGAGCAGTTCCCAGACACAGCCCGAAAATCCACCAATACTGCCCCGGCTTCTCCGCGGACTAATTGCAAAATGAAGATATTCCGTATTTCTGCTGGAAATCTCCATCAGCTCCATCCCACGGTTTTCTCCAGCGGTGATCTCGGGAATCTTGTGCCCAAACAGCGCAGCTGTGCTCACACAGCCCCAGCGCACACACCTCTGTACCTCACACACGCAGCAAACCCCGAAAAGGGCAGGGGCACAATTAAAAGCCGCCCTCTCCGAGCACCCTAATTAAGACACGAGCTCCCAGCAGCTCCGAACGAGGTAATTTGAAGGCTTTTTGGTCCCAGCACACACAGCTCAGCATTTGAGTGCTAATAACAGTAATTCATCACTGTACAAACACAAGTTTAATAATCCCAGGCTGGTTTGGAGTGGAAAGGACCTTTAAAGCTCACCCAGCTCCACCCCAGGTTGCTCCAAGCCCTGTCCAACCTGGCCTTGGACACTTCCAGGGATGGGGCTTTTAATTAATGTTTCCTCTCTCCCCTTTCCTCACACCCAAGGATGAAAGTTCTACATCTTCTGGGCTGAAAGATATTTGCTTTATGAGTTTATTCTTGCTCTAACACTCTACTGCTTTAGCAAATTCTGAATATTTTAAGCAACCATCAGTAACTGGTAAATTCCTAGTGACTGAAATGGCAATGATCTGGTTCAAGTGTTAAATATATGGAATAATACTAAGTGAGGGGTGAGAAAAGGCAATATTTCTATTAGTTGTGATATTCTTTCTTATTACCTGTGGGTAGAAATACATCCACCCATTTGTGATATAAATGAAATCTATTTTTCCTCCATACCCCTCTGATCCCATTACTAAGCAGGTGCCAGCTGGTTAAAGGGTTTTTAAAATTTAAAAAAATGACATTTTTCCCCCTGTACACTTCAAATATTCCATTATTGAAGATTCAAGCACCCAGGTAGTCAGTAGCTGTTAAATACACTCAATAAAGAAGAAAATTGCTGTGTTGAAACTGTTGAAACTCAGCTGCACTGAACGTTTCTGGACAAGGTTATCTGCAGGAAGTGGTGACAAACTTTGCTTGAACTTTAAATCACCCAGACTTGTGGAAAGTAACCACAAGAAGCCACCAGCGAAATAAATTTGCATCATCAAGAGGCTGCTTGATGCAGAGCAGTGAAATTGGTTCTTTTCCCACCTCTGCAGCAGAATTTTCAGTTTGCTGATAAAAATACATTATATTTACAAGGTGAACATCAAGATTCTTTACATACATACAAAGGTTTCTGCTGTAAGAAGCCTGGTTTAGGGTGGTGATTAGTTGGAATTATATTGATGTAAGTTCAGCCTCACCACGGGGGGGTTCACACAGAAAAATAACACCATAAAAGGCCAAAATTTCTTCTTTAGGTTTTAAATCCACATAATTTACAAAACCTGGAAGGTTTTTAGGGGTAACAGTGCTTCGTTAGCAGCATTTTGCTGCCTTTTGAAAAATAAAATGCTGACTGGGTTAAATGCAACTTTGTCCTAGAGGTTTCAAGTCACTTTTTCACATTTGATTCTGGTCACAGAGGTTGGTTGCAAACTTTTCCAGCACAGCTT
>NW_016690271.1:1355046-1363566 GCF_001604755.1 Lepidothrix coronata | reverse complement strand
ACAGCTTGAGCAGCACCACGAAACTTTTGCTGGGCTGAGCTTGGGAGAAATTTATTCATTTAAAAAAAAAAAAAAAAAAAAACAACAACTCGGAATTTTGGTTCTAACCTGTAACTTTCAACTGAGCAGCTCAGCAGGATTTTTAAGTTTCTCTATTTGCAAACACCCACTTTTTTTTTTGGAGCCTGAGCAGCACAGCTGCTGTTTCCCTGCTCAGTGGGAAACCTTTTAAACCTTTATTACCCTTTAGACCAGAAAAGCCCAACTGATAAAGCATCACGGCCTGGGGGGGTCACTTTTGCCATGGCAATAGTGAGAGGGGGGGAATATCAGGTTGATGCCTCAACATTTCAGTGCTGCATTACAAATGGTGCTTAAAATCTGATCAAAACCTCAGTTTCTGAGCATTCCCACATTCTATTTGCAGCTGGTGCTACTGGCCTTGTCATTAAGATAGACAGGATCAGATGAGGTTTCTTCTTCATTTGTAAATTGGGAATATTTCAGACTTTTTCAGAAACATCCTCAAGCACTTCAGCTGTTTCCATCAGTGACAGAAGTAGTTTTTCTTCCCTAACTCACAGCGTTGTTATTTTAGGTCCAACAACCTGTAATTGTTCCCCAATCCTTCATCTCGTCCCCTAAAATCACCAAGACATCAGATGTGAGCTGATCACTCCTATTCCTTCCCGCAGGAAAATTCCAGGGTTTAGAAGTGGGAATTCCACCATCCCTAAACCCACTGTCCAGCTCAACCAGCCCCAGAAAACTCCGGACCTGCAGAGCTGGACGAGCCTCCGGTTTTAACCCAGCTCTGCACTGCAGGTTCCCCATCCCTCTGGCTGCCGGGAATTGCCGTGCGGAGCACAGAGCTCCATGGAAATCCAGCGGGAATCCGCGGGGAATGCGCGGGCTGTGGCGGCCTCCTGCGGCAGGAGGACGGTAGGGACGGAGCCGGGGATTTGTTCAGGTTTGGTGGCTCGTGTTTCCTACACCAATTTCATCCGTTCTCCAGGGATTTTATCCATCCTCTTGTGCTCATCAGTGGGGAAAATTATATTCTGAATATTCTTTAAAATACCTGCACTTCGAGCCTTCTTGCTTTGGGTAAGAAATTCAAATTTCCTGGATTCTGAAAATCTCCTGAATCATCTGTTTGCTTTGTGACAGGTTACACAACCTGAAGCGACTGCAGGCAAACACTTTCCATTTTCAAAAACTGTGACTACTCGTTAATGCTTCCCAATTCCACCTTCTGGTTCATTAACCACTTGGAATGTGTAATAAAAAAAATAAAATACCATCCAGAGCAACCTGGGGAACCCTCTCATCACCCTGCCCAAATCCTTTAAAAGTTACTGAACACCATTGCATACAAACCTCCACTTCACCTGATAGGAACCCCTCAAGGGTTTAAAATTACACGTGACCTTAAAACCTAATATTTAATGTTATTTAATGAAAATCCAGTAGGAAAGCTGGAAATTTATCTCCAGGACTAGAGGGAATGTTAACCTGCTCATCATCAGACAGGACAACACAGTGTACAGAAAATTCTGCAAGTGGAACTCCTGTTAATACAAACTCAAAACAGCTCCTTTGCTGTCCCCAAATCAACCTGTCGACTCCCAGAGGCTGTTTATACTCAATAATCCATTGATTTTTCATTGATCATCCCCAATCTTACCATAAATCTCCTAGAAAAGGGAGCAGGTGGAGGACATTGTGGGGGAGACAGAAAAAGTGTCCTTCGGACATCACAGAAAGGAATAATTTAAAGGCCACAGTAAAATAATTTAAAGTCTAAATTATCAGCTCTTCACTGTTTCAGAGGCCAAATAGATGAATATGATTATTAATCAAGTAAAAAAAAAAGCAGACTCAGCCCTTTTGCAGTTAAGGCTCTCATTTCAACCTGCATTTTCACTCCCTCATTCAATTCAGGTGTGATTTACATAATAAATAGGATGTGACATCATCCACAGCTGGGAACTGCTACACTCTGTAATTAAACTAATGAGTCTGATGTCTAGAACCAGGCTGCACAAGGTGATTTTGTCAGTGCTTTCAAAACCTGACCTGTAATGTTACAAATGTGCACCAAAACCAGGCCGTTCATCAGCAAATTGGGTAAACACCAAACAGCACATTTAACACAGGACCACCACCAAAAGCTCAGCGTTTACTACACTGCAAATATAAAATCATCATCACAGAAATGAGGCTCTTAGGCAAAGAAGTCACAATTAGTGTTTAAGTTTTAGATCTTTTATGAGTAAAGACGTTTCCATGTGTCACATTTCAAAAGCGCCGATCTTACTTTACACAAAAAGAGAAAAACCCTTCCTAGCTTTGGAGCTACAGAGGTGCACGAGGCTTCCTGCAAATTAAAAGTGCATAAAATACACACATCATCCTTCATACATCAAATATCCTGCAGCAGGGTTGAGAACACAGGAAGTGTTAAAACAATACTTAAGAGTTAAAAGGTACCTGAAAAGAATCTCCCCTCGAAGAGAGAGCTCAACTGAACATCCTCCTGGACAACTGTGCAAGTTCCCAACAAAAGCTTTTCTGCACCAGTGGGTTAAAAAAAAAATAAATAAAAAAATCACACAGCGAGTTCTGGAATATTTAAAACAATTATTTGATACAGCAAACATTCAACAGTTGCCCCAAACCCATGTTATTTTGTCACAGACAGTTATCATGGCCTGAGCCCTGTGCATTGGTGCTCAGATCATCCACCAACCATCCATCATCTGTCTCAAGAGACCAAATTTTAGTCTCGTGCTAAAGCCCAAACAGGTGAATGGATAAATTCAGCAGCTTTTCCAGCACTGAATCCCTTCCCTCCCATGTAACTTGCCTCACTTGAATCCCAGATATTGAGCAG
The DNA here is from genome assembly GCF_001604755.1 of Lepidothrix coronata. Lineage (NCBI taxonomy): Eukaryota > Metazoa > Chordata > Aves > Passeriformes > Pipridae > Lepidothrix > Lepidothrix coronata. Next base: position 1,360,670 of record NW_016690271.1, on the reverse strand, counting down.
CAGATTTATCCAAGGTCATGTATAAACAGCACAGTCAAGAGCTACAGCAGATGTGGGAAGACTGGTTGGGTCTAATGGCTGAAAAATGTGCTGAGCATCTTTGAAGGCAGAAATTTCCAACACTGCTGCTAGAGAGGAAAAATATTAAAATTAAAAAACTACATCTGTGTTTTGTCATTCAATAAAGAATAATGCAAAATAGTTTATTTAGTCAATGATGGGGGGAACTCGAGAGACAAACGAAGCTATCACATGTCCCTTGAGAGATTAAAAATGGTATTTTAAAACTTGGCTCTTCCTAGCCTGAAAAAAAAAAAAAAAAGGTTTTGATGTGTAAGTGCTATTTGGTAGCAACCTCTAAAACCAGAATTATCTTTAATTGAGGTGCATGTGTTGGAAATTCAATAGCAATAAAACTGAGCTTAAGGAAACCACACTGCATAAAAACTGCCTGGGGCTACAAACTGGTATTAACCCAGATTAAGACAGAAAGGTGGAATTTTTAATTTACTTACTGAGCTGCATATGGAGCCTATTCTATAACTATTCTGTGACTTCTAGAAAGGAGGCAGAGCTATGACTTGACTCATTGTTAGAACTTATCTGACCAGACAGAACTGATCTGAAAGGGAAACAAAAAAAGCTTAGTACATAAAAAATAATTTCATCCTTTTCCCCCTGAACAGTTTAAGAAGATACTTTTTCCTCTCTTCCATTCAATAAGCAACAAGGGTGGTTAAATCAGGAGGAAATGGAATCTGCAGTCACCTTAACCAGGCAGATATTGAAAAGGACACCATTAACTCATTTGCCACCATCAGTAAAATCACTTAAATCCCAAATTCAGTAGTTTCTTCCATTTCATCCAACAAAAATATTCCTCAGAAAGGAACTGTAATGCAGAAACAAAGCACTATCCATGCAGATGGATTTGGCTTTCCAGCAGCCTCCTCACAGACATCTGACACAGCAAAGATGCTCCACGATGACAAATCTGGGAGGGTTCTTGCCCTGCCATATCTGAGCTACCAAGGGAAAAATGACTTTCCAAGTCCTCCTAGCAGTGAGTGTACCTTGCAATGAATACACTCCTGCATCTGGCCACTGTATTTATGATTGAAATCCATCATTTTCATGTGAAGGGAACAGATACTGCTGGAATAAAAACCAGTGTTTAGTGACAGTCTCTGCTGATGAAATGACTGAGCTTTATACATGGCATTGGGTACAGTTAAGCCACAGTAATTAAACTCCTTCTGCCCCCTCAAGCACTGACATGGGCACACCAAAGCACAGGGGCACTGTAGGCTCAAATCTGTCTGGCACATGGATACCAACTGCTCCCAAGGACAGGGCAGCATGTGAGGGTATTCCAGAAACACCCTCCTGCCTGATCCCATTCCACCATCCTCAGGGTTTTCTGGCTTTTGCCAGGGAAGTTATTTCCATGTCCATGCACGTGAACTTTATGGCTATTGAGTGGACTTCTGTGGAGAGCAAAGATTAAAATTTACACACATACCAGACTGACACTTTCTCCCTTTATAGATAAAAACCTGCTTTGGGTGAATTCATCTGATAGGAACTCCTGACCAAACTTAAGTCTTCTTTGGTCCCTTACCCTAAAAACGATTTCCTGTTCATCAAAATGTGCAAAAGACTTCCAGGACATTGTGTTCCTTTGTGAAAAGGCTATTTCAAAGTGAGTGTAATCTGGGGTGAGTGCAATCTGCCTTTCTGGAAAGCCACACACTGCCATGCCAAGGTCAGCTCACACCAGGGGCAAACCTGGAGCCTTGAGCTGGAACTCAGTGTCAAACCTAGATCCTGGCTCAAATACTCTATTTAGACCTTGACCAACAAGTCACAGTATTACCATCACATCACAGAGGGTCTAAAACCAGCTGCAACTCAAATCCAGCATTCCTGCCAGGGAGAATAAGAGTAAATCCATCCTGACTGAGTTAATTTTGGCTAAAAAGTGACCACTTTTACTGACTGCACTTCACAGGCTTAAACCACCTGGCCACACACAGGGTCTGCTTTGCTATTTCTCCTGTGCCTGTTTTTTTTTTTTTCTTTTGCTCTACAAGTTACCTGAAAACTAAAAGCAACACAAGAAATGCAAACACACAGGTTACACTTCCAGAAATTCTCCAGTTTCTGCTCACTAGGATACAACTGGAATAACTGACGTGTCTTGACACCTGCGTAGGAACACTTGTGACAGGTAAAATAATGCTCATTATCTCCAGGTACCCAACTCTCTTCCTAGCCATCACAATTTGTGAAGTGTGCCACTGCTAAATGAGCTATTTACAGATGTAAACTATGTGGTTACAGTTGTAAAATAAATAGACAACCTTTACATTAGGTAGTGACTTGACAACAAGGTAAACAGATCATCCAATTACATCTTTCCAGCAAAATGATCTGTGGATGCTGCCCCCAATTTTTTTTTTTTTTTTAATGAAGAAAATCCTTGGCTCACAATCTATTCTGCAAGAACTTCCTCAGTTTTCTTCTTTTATGCTGGATAATTATGCAAAAACTCCTTCAGTTTTGTGGGATAGTCTGTCATCACTCCAGTTGCTCCAAGGTCAAATGCTCTCTTGTATTCTTGTTCTTCATTCAGTACCCAAATGTACACCTAAAAAGGGATAGAAGAACAAATTATTACAGGAAATACTAAGTTGGTTTTTTTTTTAAAGGTGACTTTTGACCTCAGTTGCTTCATGTGAGACAGATGATGCCACATATATTTAAAATGATAAATTATTCCCTTATGATGCCACATAAACAAATGTCCCTTCCAAGAGGGACAGTTTTTAGTGGTGGCTCCAATTCCATTTCACCAAGACTTTAGATCTTTCTAAAAGTCAAATAATATTCTGTGAAAACTCCACAACAGGTATATAAACAGATTTTTAGGCTTCAATTTGAAATGGGGAAAAAAAAAACCCAAACCAACCAAACTTAGAAGGATTTAAATTAAAAAGCCTTTTTCCAAGCATACCAATCTTTCTTTGCAACCACAGAACTGCAAACACAACAGGAACTAAAAAGCCATTTATCATCCCAGCAAGACAAGAGAACACGTTGGGGAGAACATGAACCCACAATTAATCAGTTCTCACTGGGTTAAAAGCACATTTCTTTAGCTTTGCCCCACTGTACCTGAATGCCCCGAGCTGTGAGGTGGTCAAACAGTGCTTTCCTCATTAGCAACCTGGGGAAAAGAGAGAGAACTTCAGACACACATCAAATTTTCAATGTCTGTTGGTGCTCTGTAAATATTTCCACGAGAAAGCGAACAGAAAGCTCATTACAGAAAAACTTCCTGTTCAAGCAGCTCCAGCCTGGTTAATAGTGACACCCAGAAATCTGCATTAGCTCTGCTTATTTTATCAACCTGCTGAAGCTCAAACCCAGCAGACAAATCCTTCACCCCTGGTACCACATCTGATGAATCAACCCTCTTGCTTTCGGAAGAGATTTTATCCTTCCCACCAAAAGACACGAAAATTCCAGTGGCCACTTGAGAAATTAAACTAACACGTGTCAGAGGCAGAAGCAAGAGCCAGGAGACGCTCCCTGCAGCCTCAGAGCCCGTGACTAAGATCCCTCTGAAGCACTGATATCCTTAAAATGCAAAGTGTTCCTTGTAGGGCAACCCTGACAACGTTATGGAACAGTCACATCCATGAAATCTGCATTTAACTGCATGTTAATCAGCTGAACACACTTCAAAACAGAAGTTAAACAGGCTCAGCTGGAATAATGCCCACTGTTACTGCACTGCTCCAGAGTATGAAAAATAAAGGCATACAGGACACCTGCATAAGATTTGAATACGATTTATCCTGACAAAAAGCTGGAAAAACCTTTAAAAATATAACACACAGTTACAGCAACAGCTAGTCTTAGTTGCTTAAATCAACTGTTAATATAAAGGCAAAATACAAATAAAAATTTAATCAGGTGAAAATCTTACGTGTCAGCCAACCAGATAATGAATTTCTGGCTTCTTGACATCTTCTGTGGTTCTTTCAGCCTGTTGAGGAAGAAGAAATAAAATTATCAGAGCTCAGATTAAAATATGATTTGAGATGTTCCTGCAAGAGGAACATGCAGAATTAATCTTGCCCTTGCTCCAATTAGAGCAGTAATTTCACTGACTAAGACAGTGACTTGGAATTGGGTTACACTGGGACTGGGACTCACTTGAGGATGATGGAAGGCATTGGAATTTCAAAGAATTCCTCCTTGAAGGGAATGAAGGGCAGCAGGCCAGTGTAGAAGAGGCCAAGGAGCAGGAGGACACGCTGGGCACAGAAGATGGTGGCAATGTCAGAGTTCTGCAGGAACCAGGAAAGAAAGATTCTCAGTTATCTTGGTAGATTGTCCAGGCTGCTGCAAAGAAATTAATGCATCGTTGCATGTTTAAAATTTTAGGCTTCAAATTGAAATGGGAAAAAAAACCCAAACCCAAACCTAGAGGGATTTAAATTATAAAGTGTTTTTTAAAGCATATAAATCTTTCTTTGCCACCACAGAACTGCAAATACAACAGCTCAGGAACTAAAAAGCCATTTATGATCCCAGCAAGACAACAGAACATCATCAGTGCATGTTTAAAATTTTTATTAGCTGCACCTAAAGATTCAGCTGCCAACTCTTTATATACGAAACTCTATACATATTCCTGCCACCAAACTTGAATTTCTCTTTCTGGCAACTTGAAACCCCCTGGAATAAGCACAGTTTTAAATTCCTCAGCACAAGAAGGAACAGAATTACATCTGCAAAACAGCCTTATACTGATGCAACTCTGTCAACTGGTGGCCACATCCATTATGTTCATGAAAAGAAACAGAAAACAAGCAATCCTTAGAAAAATTGCCTTTTATCAGATGAATGATGTGCAAAACAGGCTCTAAGGATACCCGGCATAAACCTGTAATGCCCTTTATTAGATAAAACAAGAATAAAACGTGATTAAGGCAAGAGCAAAGCTCAGCTGGACTCAGTCTCACCTCCTTGAAACACTTGGACACGATCTCATAATTGACATTCCCCCACACCGTCAGGTGCTCCCTCTTGTACTGAGTCACCAGCTCGGAAACCTGCGGCACACAAAGCACAACTCTCACCTGGGGGCACTGAAAAGTGTGGGCCCAGAGGCTAATTATTGTCATACAATTGATAAAAATATAATTTATATCCATATAGAGATAAAAATATATCTATATCCATATAGAGATAAAAATATATCTATATCCATATAGAGATAAAAATATATCTATCTCCATATAGAGATAAAAATATATCTATCTCCATATAGAGATAAAAATATAATTTATATCCATTTATAGATAAAATATATTTATAACCATATATAGATAAAATATATTTCTATCCATACATAGACGAAAATATAATTTCTATCCATACATAGACGAAAATATAATTTCTATCCATACATAGACAAAAATATTATTTCTATCCATACATAGACAAAAATATTATTTCTATCCATACATAGACAAAAATATTATTTCTATCCATACATAGACAAAAATATTATTTCTATCCATACATAGACAAAAATATTATTTCTATCC
>NW_016690271.1:1203305-1355006 GCF_001604755.1 Lepidothrix coronata | reverse complement strand
TTTATATCCATATATAGACAAAATATAATTTATATCCATATATTCATAAAAATATCATTTATATCCATATATTCATAAAAATATCATTTATATCCATATATTCATAAAAATATCATTCATATCCATATATTCATAAAAATATCATTTATATCCATATATTCATAAAAATATCATTTATATCCATATATTCATAAAAATATCATTTATATCCATATATTTATCAATAATTATATCCCTATATTTATAAAAATATAAATCTGCTCTGCTTGCTATTTTTCAACCATGCAAATCCTTACAAGAATGAGAGAGTTCTGGTCTCTCCCCCATCTTAGGATGGCTGTGATGCTTTGGTTGGAAATAAACAGGAGTTCAGGAGAACAGAAAAGAAAACCATCAATACCTACAAAAAACCCTAAAGAATTTAAAAAGAACCCCACTAGATAAAGAGGATCTGCTGCCACCAACTCCAAGAAACTCTTCTTTTGCCATGTCAGCATCCCCAGAGGTTGGACTCAGTGATGCCAGAGCTCTTTTCCAGCCCAGCTGAGTCTGTGGTTGTGTTTCATTCCCTCCCAGCCCAGCCCAGGTTTTTTCTGGTACCTTTTTGATCAGCACATTGTTGTTCATCTTGATGTCAATGTTGACAGGAGTTGTTGGGAATGCCTCAAACACCTCCTCCAGGAGGGGGATACGGTTGTCCTTCCCCTCACACTGACACTCTGGGGAAACAACACACTTGTCACTGCTCAGGCCACTTTTAATGAAAGCTGAGATGTCACAGCACTCCTTACCCTTAAAACTTTAAAAAGTATGAAGTTCCTGGGGTTATCACATTTTTAAACAACAAAAAAATTACTTTATTCGACTGAAATTATGACAAGCTCGTTTCCACAATGAAAATGCCCTGAGCACGTTGCATATTTAGCTTTTAACTTCATGAAATTCAGACGTTATTTAGCAACAGTAGGAGTGCAGGCAATGCTAAAATCCTGAAATAGCAAACACAGCCTCAGTTACCACACACCAAATGCAACGAGATTAATATGAAAAAACACCAAATGAGAACAAAATTTCCTTCTGAGCTTAAAGTCTTACCTACAGTAACTACTGTGCTGGTTTCTAAAGCTGGGATTGTATTTTAGTTTTAAAACCTACCAAGATGCTGACAGAAGAAAAAACACTTTTATACTACAAAATAGGAAACTGCCACACTATAAAACGGAAAATTAGTTACTGTAAATTGAACCAGCAAGAGATAAACTCACCTTTCTGAAATGTGACATCCAACTTGCAGAGATACCGTGGAAGTTCCTTAAAAATAAAGGGAAATGGAACAGTGATTCAAATGCAGGGATGTAACCATGACCTTCTCCAAAAAGACCAAAAAAACCTGTAATTCATAAGCCATTTATCTCTAAAGGCAAAAATACTACTTTTTTTAGTATCTTCTCACCAAAGAAGTGATTTAGTAGCAGCACATTCGGTATTACTTGAATTATTGGCCTTCTTAGATTTGTGTTACCTGCAGCTGAATAAGGCAAAACATTTCCAGATGCCTTCCTGAAAATTCTGAGAATTCCACTTAGACATCAGATGGAAAGTTCTGTAAGACAGAACTTTTACAAATGGGATCCATCTACCAGTTTTCCCAGTAAAAATCTGGTCACACCACGAGCAGCTTGTTGAGTTCCCTTGCTCTGCCATCAGAACAGGCCCAGCTCCAGGGAGCCACTCATCCCACCAGAGGGGTTCATCACCCTCTGGAATGTGCCAGGTTTGATCCTCTGACTGCACAGGGAGTTTGGTGAACTTTGGGTTGGTTTTGGCAAGACAAGGTGAATCCTGTCCTTTGGTTTTGGGGACCAGAGAGACACACACACACAAAACCTTCCTGCCCACCCCAGCCTCTCTACAAACTCATTTTTAAGCATCTCCCACCGCATTTTCTGCTCAACTCACAGAGTATTTGAGGTCAGAGATGTTGACATCCACTCCTGTGGATCTCTTCAGGTTCTCATCATGGGACACGACCACTTGCTCATCCTTAGTCAGGTGACAATCCAGCTCCAGCATGTCTGTTCCTAAGTTAACAGCACTGCAAGAAAACACACGTGTGCTTTGTCCACGTCCAAAGCCAACATGTCATTCCATAAACTGATCCCACTGGAAGCACTTCAGATGCTTTAGGATGCAATGGATCCTCACAAGCTTGCTTCAAACAACTCTGCTGCAGTGGGAAGCTGATGCATGAATAAATAATAAATCAAAGATGAGATTTGAACACGGGAGCTTTGGCTCCATCTTCCATAGGATTCAGCCTGTGGAAGCTGTGGATTGCAGCCTCAGGATTGAGAAACCTGCTCCTAAAGTATTCTTTCAGAATTTGGAGTGTGATGTTCATTAGTGGCAGCACATTTAGCACTGGAGGAAGTGAGCTGTTGTTTAAGAAAGTAATCAAATTTGTGGTAACAGAAACAACAAATGACAGGGATGTGAAAGCCTTTTTTTTTTTTTTTAAATTTGATTTCCATCCATTCCTGATTAATGTATCAGGAAATTAGCTGTAGGACTTTCAGGCTCTTGGCTTTTTTGGGTAGCAAAACAACCTTAAAAAATTATCACTTTAAAGAAAAAGTTTTAATTTAAATTTAAAGAGAAATGAACCACTAAAACATCCGGTCATATTTTTAAATAAAAACAGCTATTCCTGTTCCAATCCACTGCTTTGAGAAGTTCTAATCCAATCCCAAATCCACTCCACAGTAGCTTGGCTCACAGGAGGAGTAAAGCAAGCAGGGAAGTGGCAATAACACTGAGGAAAAATAAGCACAAGAAAGCTCACACTAGATCAGAAAAACTAAGCTTTACTGCAATGAGAAGGGAATGGCTCATTTAATTAGAAAAGATCCTCAGGAGGTGTCATTCCAGCAGACAGATAAAAGTCTGAACACTTCCTTCCAAACCCTGGGCTGTTCTTTTTATCCACCCATGGGCAAACCTGCAGCCCCTCTGAGCTGTGCCCACGTGGGACCCAAAGCTCTGTGACTTCAGTGACAGCCTTTTCCTTACGGGATTTATGGTCTCACAGGCCTTAAACATTCACAAATGCAATAAAAACCAACCAACCAAACAAACAAAAATCAGAACATACCCCCTTAAGTGTTTAACACAATTCCTGGTCCAGCTGGGATAATGATCAAGAGGAGGGTTGTCAAATTAAAACCAATTTGTGAATTGTTTTCCAGTGCTGCTAATTAAGAATCAGGAGAGGAACAAAATCCTGTTACATATGGAAGAATCACAGGCTGTTCTGGGTGATTTTTTTTTTTTTCCTCCTGAGGAAAAGCATCTCCAAATCTGCTGCAGGAGATCTGCCAAACTGGGAGAAGATGTTCCCATCTAGTACCACACATTATCATTTAACCAGCAAAATTTATTAGAAATATTAGGGCTTGAGAAAGGCAGGGCTGGTGGGAAAGAGGAGAACAACAACTTTCCTTGTTAACAAATTTGGGGATTTGCCAGGCCCTCGCTGCTAAAGCAGCTTCCTGAAGTGCTGAGCTTTTCCAGCTGGAAATCAGTTTGTTCTGCAGCTCTGTAATAACATGTCAAATCCACACTGCTCCAGAGAAGGCTCCACATTCAGAGCCTCATGTGGAGTCAGATCCAGCTGCTCCAGAACTCCAGTTGTGAAGGAGGCTCACATTTGCAAATTAGGATGAGAGTGCTCTTGCTTGAAATTAGTTATTTTAAAATCTAAAACCAGCACAAACTCATTTAAATGCAGTATAACATGATTACAGTGTCGTGTGTCCCCCCCCTCAAAAAATAAAAAAATCTACCAGGCATTTTATCATGCAAAACCATAAATATAGTGTCTCTGGTACAAGAAGCTTTTATTTGATTTCCAGGATATTTGTAAATTAAGCTAATATAGAACTGGAAATTGCCAATAAGGCCTCCTCCCCCCATACACTTTGTTTCTAGACTACTAAAATAACTTCTTCATTATCATGCAACAGTATTAGATAATCTCTAATCACTGTTAAAGTGCAAATAGCATAAATAAAGCTCTTATCAGTACTTAGATGACTGTCATTAAGGCAAAACCAAGGGCTGCAGACTCATATTCTCTTCTACAGCAATAGCCAAATCTTCCTGCTTGTCCAAACCTGCAGGAGCAGCTCCTGCAGACACACCCTGTTTGTATTCACGTAAAATCCGATGGATTATAAATTCATCAGTTCCCACCAGCCCTCTGAGCCAACCAGGATAATTTTCCACCATCCAGATCAGTGATTTTCCACCCCATTCCTTTTACTTGTGGAGATGGGAATGAGCAGATGGGAAGGACAAAGGTTTTGCCCCTTCACAGAGGGAGCCAGAATTTCTACTGCCTAAGACAAAGAAATTGCTCTGACTGCTTGTCTGGCTCTGAACTTTGCTATTGGCACCTGTGATGAGTTCAAAAACTGGACCTCAAAGCATTTGTTACACTACAGCTATAAAACAATTAAAGTGATCAGAAGAGAGTCAGATAAAAGCCTGTATTATCACATAGACTCCTAGCACAATCCTTGCTCCAAGCACTCCAGCTTATTTCTGGGAATGAAATAAAAGTAATTAAAGTGTAACTTCCCTTGCAAGAGCCCTTCATGTAAAGAACCAGCATGATATTAAATGAAAATTAAGAAATGGTTAAAAAAAAGGAAGAAGCACTTCCCAGAAAGGCTGGTAGCAGGCTTGAAGAAAGGCAGGCCAGCAGGAAAAAAAGAAAACCACACAAAACTATGCTGGGCTTCCATGGAGATAGAAAAATAGTGCAGCACTTTCTTTTCTTTGGTTGGGAGAGCTGGCACTCCTCAGGCTGCAGGGAAACAGCAAACTGATGAGGCCACTTAGCACAAAGCAAATTATAAAAACCCAAAGACAACAAAGAGAAGCCCACATAATTTTGTCCCTTCTCATTAGCAGCTGGAGTTTGAGATATGCTCCTTTTTCAAATGCCTTTGAGAACCTTATTAGAATTCACTGCTTAAATGCTGGAGGCTTAAAAGGCTTTCTGGTACCAACCCCATTTTAAACCCCTGGGTAAGAGGCTTTCACACATTGCATGACTGAAGTGTATGCAGGGGAAAAAAACATGAGATTTTTAGCTTTATAATGATAAATAAACTAACAGGAGTAATCACCATTAAACACAGAAGCAGCATTGTTTCCTGTTTTATGAGCTAGCACAGGAGATCAGGCCCCAGGGGTTCTATTTCCATTTGTTCTCGTGTACAGATCCTAATTTGTGGTATCCCAACTCCTCCTGGTTTAAATGGATGTTTGGCAATCCACAGGAGTCATCCAAAGGAGAGATGGCTTTCAGAAATAGGACACTGCCCCCCAAAGAGCTGATGGAAGTCCCACCTTCCTTGATTGCTTCACTCACTAAAGACACTGAGAACACCTAATTTAGGATTAGAGCTTCCTTTTGTACTCACTGGTGAAAGGCTGCCATTGTGTTTTCCAGGTTCTCTCCAGCACCTACAGAAATAACAGAAATAAAACATGTATAAAATCCTTTTCCTCCCCTCCACCCCACTGAAAATAAATTTTAAAAACAAATGGATTTTAAACATGTATATATTTTAAGGCAATATTTGGAGGAATGAGTCAGAAATCCCCGTTGCCACCAACCTACTGGAGAGACAGGACCTTCTCAAGGTAAAACAATTAAAAACAGAAAAAAAAAAAAAAGATAACTTAGTTTGGATTTGTGTGACACTTTGAAAATACAAAACAAAGTGTTTGTTTTACCAGAGGTTCTTCCTCAAAGCCACTGTATTTGCCTGGGACAATGTGCTCCACAGTACATGCAAAAAGTCTATTTGAGAGTTGATGGGAGGAGTAACAGGAGGAAAAAAACTACAAAAAAAAAGCACCCAAGCCACTCTAAAGCTGATACTCCCTTAATGTATAACCCAGCTGATGCTCAGAGGTGACAACCTCTTTTTTTCAGTGCAAGGATATTCCCCAAACAGCACAAATCTGTCAATAAAGGTTTCTGCTGCTGGCAAAGGGAGATCTCCCACAGGAGGAATATGAAACACATCAACTGTTAATAAATGAAAGGACAGACAAATAAAGTTCTCTCTCAGGCAGGAGTAAACTCTGCAACTCCTGAGCCATCATTCTCTGCCTAAAAATCCTTATCAATCAGCCTGATTAGGGACTGGAAAAGGTTGTGCCTTCTCCCTTCCTCAGAAAATTGGCAGTATTATAGACTGAAAAACAAAACCTCAGGAGGATACATGTGCTGATGAGGATATCTATGCAAATTTTAACTGCTCTTTGACAGTAATGAATGACAGACTCTGTAAACAGCAATTACAAAAGCTCCAATTAAGGCCTTGCCTATTAACAAGACCTCACCAGGACATACTTACCCAAGCCTGTGCTCAGTTACTCAATGAAAGCAATGCACAACCAGCAATTTAAAATTGTTGTTCTCAGGTGAGCTCCCATTGGGAGGTTTACAAAATGAAAGATTTGAACTCAGAACATAAAGGCAAAATCTGCAGGGTTTAACATAAAACAATATGGTAAATCCACAACAGCTTCTGTGGTTAGACATTCACCAATATTTTGTGCAATTTGATTGCAGAATTAGGAATTGTTCTGGGATAGAGAAGAACACAAAAACCTCATGGTATCCATGTGCTGATTGCCCCAAAGATGGGAAAGCCCTGCACAGGCCCTGGATGCTTAGTTACCAATTAACTGCAATAATAATAGAGGTGTTTAGATAACTTATCAACTGTGGTAATACAGCCCCTACATCCTGAATTCTAAGAGAGGGAGGGAAAAAACCCGAGTCAGTCTTCAGTTTGTGAACAAAAGAATAATATCCTAACATTCCTGGGCAGAAGTTTTCCAAAAATAAAACCTGAAGTGACTGATGTAACAAGTCACATGTGAGGGAGGTAGGTCTGGTGACTCAAAGGCCTGACTTGGGTCACTGAGGGGAAATGAGGAACAAAGTTGAGACATCAGCTGGAACAGGAATTCTAGATCAGCAAAGTGGCTTTCACAAACCACACCCAGCAGGAGGAACTCCACAACCCAGGGATGTGATGGACTAAATCACCTTCTATCCTGGGCTGACCAAAGGGCTTCTGACACTTCCTCAGTTGCACCTCCAGATCCCCGTGCTGTCACATTCCCAGAGAGGAACCGACCTTCCCCAGCATCCCGTGAGCCAGAATGGGAACATCCACTGCCATATTCCCACTCTGAAAGCACCACCATGGCCAAAGAGGGAGTCAACATCCTGCACTGGCTCAAGGAGATGACCCTCAGAGGTTTTTGGGGTTTTCCCCCACAGGAGCCTGTTAGGAAGAACACTGCCAGCAGGTCAAGGGAGGTGATTGTTCCCCTCTGCTCACACACCTGGAGGGATGTGTCCAGTTCTGGGCTCCAAAGTGCAAGGCACCCATGGATCTACTGGAAAAAATCCAGAGAAGGGCTGTGAGAATTAAGGGGTGATTCTTGTGTACAACGAGAGGCTGAAGGGGGTGGAATTGTTTTGCTCTGTTTGGAAAACAGAGGCCAGGAAGGATCCTACGATGTCTAAATACCGGATGGGAGGGAGTAAAGACAACTGAGCCAAACTCCTCTTGGTGGTGCCCAGGGAAAGGACAAGAGGAATGGGAACAACTTAAAATACAGGAATTTCAGTTTATAAACATAAGAAAAAAACCCTTTTTATTGCAAGGGTGATCAAACTCTGGAAGAGGCTGCCCAGAGAGGTTGTGGAGCCTCCACCCCTGGATGTACTCAAATCCTAACTGGACCAGGTCCTGGTCCACCTGCTCTGGTCAGACAAGATCATCTCCAGAGGTCCCTTCCAACCTCGACCATTCTGTGTAAAAATCATAATCCTACCCTGTCTCAAAGACCCTTCAACCCAGGGCTGCTGGCACTGACAGAGGACTCTAACACAGAATATCAAGACTTAATTATTGTTCTCAGAAATGACTGATTTTAAAATGATGCAGAAGTAAAGAAATAATTGAGGGACGATTCCACTGATGAGCTATGAAATAAGAAAGTACTTGCACAAAGAAGTGAGTGAAATCAAAACCCTCAGACTTAAAATACCTCACGTGCAAGGTTTCATCTCAGAGAGGAAAAAGCCGGACAAGTTAAGTGTTATCTTGATCTCCCAAGTTAATTGGAGTAATGCAATGGGAAACCTGACACTGCTTCTAAAGCTACAGCATGACTAGAGCCTGAGGAGAACTTAAGTCCCACAGGAATTTATATTACAGGGTAAACACCCCAGAGAGTAAAGAGCAGGTGATCTCCAGCCTGGGCCAAGAGCTGCTGAGATGTTCAGGGCTGTGCTCCTGCCTCGGGTGGATTTCAAAGGATACATGTGGACGCAGAACAGCCCACAGACCGTGGACTTTGCCTCTGAGTGCCTAAGGAATAATCCCCCCTTAAGTAAGTAAGGCTTTCCTGTTGTTCTAATGGAGCTTAGAGCAACTGGCCCAAACAGTTGCATTGGAGGCTTAGGGTTGTGTATCTTAACTAAGGGCCTTGCAAGGAAGTGAGAAGAGAGGATTAAGGAGATCATTCCACGTCCCAACAAAGTCGCCTGCAAGTTTTTTACCGCTTGCAAATCACACAAACAAAGAGGTAACACTCGAAATTAAGAACTTTGTTGCTTGAAGGAAAGCACATACCTACCAAGAAACAAACAATATATGTATTCCACACCAAAAGGTGCATTTTATGCTATATTTGAAGACTATAAAGAAACTTAAACTGCTGTATAAATAAAAGGAAAGAAATGCCAGTAATAAAAACTATAAAGATCAACTCTAGTTTTTGTATTGTAATGATTCCAGGCAGAGCATTAGTTAAGGACCATTGTCTAGAACTGTGATCAACCCTTGCATAAACTGGCTCAGGGTATGGTATTGAAAACTGTTTAACTCAGCCTACCTCCCCCAGAATATAAAAAAATATTTACTAGACAACTGACTATTTCCACAGATTGAATGAGGCAGCAGAGAAAAGCACAGAACTGATCTTCACTTTTTTTTCCTCCCAGTGCTTCGGAAAAGGTGGAAGAAACTTTAAAAACCTGACTTAGCTATTGTAGACAGAAGCAGCGAGCCAACCCACAAGGCCTTGGCACAAGGAGGGGACAAGACTCTCAAACTGGATCGGTTTTACCAGGGTACTGAAATAGTCACTGCCTGTAATGCCAAGGGGGGCAAGAACAGAGTCACAGCAAATCGTGTTTCTCCTGAAAAGCAGAGAGCAAAGCAAACAGGAGGTCGGAGGAAAGAAAATTGATCTTTTGCACCTCATCCAAGGCACAGCCAGAGGTGTCTCTCGTTAGGGAGAGAGACAGCAGAATACAGACTCGTTAGAATTAAAAATATACACGTTCGAGAGGGGAACAAAGCGAAACAAAGCTGATTTCGGCCGGCGCCGTTTGACTTCGGAGATTAATTCGATGTTGAGACGAAGCGGTGGTCAGCAGGTGGCACCTAAAATTAGGCTGCGGGAGGAAGGTTTAAAGGGAGCCCCGCTGCGAGCCACGGGCACAGGGGCCGGGGAGGGAGAGAGCAGCATCCCGGGAATGTGGGGAGCACCGCCCGGGGGCCGCGGAGCCCTGAGGAGCGGGAAGGGTTCCCTCCCCTCGCCCTCCATCCCCCTCACTCACCGCCGCGGTGCGAGATGTGCCGGCAGCGAAAGCGCTGCCGCTTGGGCCGGTGGAGCAGCCCCGGGCACTTGAGGAGGAGCGCGGAGGTGAGGACGTATCCGCCCAGCGTGGAGAGCACGTAGAGCGTGGCCGACATCCTGCGGCTCTGGTCGGTTGCCCCCGTCCGTGTCCCGGTCGCCGCCCGGCGCCGCTGCGGGACCCGCAGGCTCTGAGGGAGCGGGAGCCGCTGAGGGAGCGGAGCCTCTGCGCCCGCGCAGCGGGGACGGCGGAGAGCGCAGGCGCGGTGCGCGCCGGGCCGTGAGGCGGGAGCGCTCCCCTCAGCCACCGGCGGCTCTTATCAGAAACCGCTTCGCCAAGCGCCGCGGGCAGTTCTTGTTTAAATTAGATTAACGCGCTTTAATTTCCCCGTCTCGCCGTCCCCGGCGGTGCCCTCCCGCTGGGCAGGTGGAGGGATGTGTTTTTTCCACGCCCAGCGCCCGCCTGGCGGGCCCGGACCGTCGCTGTCAAAAAAACCCCCACTTGGCAAATGGTGTGGGCAGTTCTCAGTTACACGCTTCAATTTCCCACCTCGCTGCCGCTGCTCCCTCCTCGCAGGCGGAGGGATGTGATTTCCCCACCCAGCCCCTCAGAGATGTCGTATTCCAAACAGGAGGGGTGCATTTTCCCCACTCAGCCCCTCAGAGATCATAGAACGGTTTATGTGGGAAGGGATCTCTGAACATCATCTAGTCCAACCCCTAATGTATTCCCCACGGGAGGGATGCATTTCCCACGCCCAGCCCCTCAGAGATGTTTTATTCCAAACAGGAGGGATGTGTTTTTCCCCACCCCAGTCTCTCAGAGGTGTCATATTCCAGACAGGAGGGGTGCGCTTTCCCCACCCAGCCCCTCAGAAATCACGGAATCATAGAACGGTTTGGGTTGGAAGGAACCTTCACAGATTATCCAGCCCAACCCCTAATGTCGTATTCTGAACGGGAGGGATGGGTTTTCCCGACCCAGCCCCTCAGAGTTGTCCTATTCAGAATGCGAAGGATACGATTCCCTCACCCAGCCCCTCAGAGATCATGGAATCATAGAATGGTTTGGGTAGGAAGGGATCTCTAAACATCATCTAGTTCAACCCCTAATGGCACAGTCCTAACGGGAGGGAAGCATTTCCCACACCCAGCCCCTCAAATATGTCATATTCTGAGTGGGAGGGATGCGTTTTCCCCACCCAACCCCTCAGAGATGCCATATTCCAAATGAAGGGATGCATTTTCCACACTCGGCTCCTCAGAGATTTCATATTCCAAATGGGAGGGATGCATTTCCCACACCCAGCCCCTCAGAGATGTCATCTTCCAAGCAGAAACCAGGTCTCGAATCCGGTCATGCAGTATAATTATTGTACTATAGCAAACTGGCAAATTAAATTTTGTGCACATGCTAATTAGAAACAAAT
Source organism: Lepidothrix coronata (assembly GCF_001604755.1). Taxonomy (NCBI): domain Eukaryota; kingdom Metazoa; phylum Chordata; class Aves; order Passeriformes; family Pipridae; genus Lepidothrix; species Lepidothrix coronata. Next base: position 1,343,832 of record NW_016690271.1, on the reverse strand, counting down.
ATTCTAGAAATTAAATTAGGTCTCAGCACACAGGCGCTGTCGCTAGTACATCTTACCTCGGCAAAAGTTACAAGTTGATTTACTGTGGCTAATTTTTTGGCACCAACAGCCACAGTGATGTTCACAGGATTTAAGTTACCCTTCAATACATCATGTAGTGTTCTACAATTAACCAAACTCCCTCAATTTGAGGTTCAAACTGGACCAAACCCATCCTTTTAGCAACCAAAAGTCTGTTTAATCACTACAAGTCAGGCTATAGAGACAATTAAGCTGCAGTTTTTATAGAGAACCAGCTTATTTACCTCTGCATTTTCCAAAAATTTACAAGCAGGTTCAGTTTCCAAAGAGATCTGTTAATCCAAAATATGAAATTAAGTTGGCCTTTTAACAAAATCTAATTGATGAATACAAATAGTGCAAGATATTTCAACTTGATATAGGTAAGTGGTTTCTGGCTGTTAGTACACATCAGAACTGCAGTACCTTTTTTTAAAGACAAATTATTTCTCCCGTTATCACATTAAAAGCATCCATTGCCTGCATACAAATAGCTTGTTTAGAAGAAGAGAAAAATTCTGCTCATCATTGACTCAATATGACACAGGAAGCTCTTGATTTCAGGCAATGCTAATTTTTAAACATCCCTAAGTATTTAGGATGGGGAAAAGCACTATCATCAAAACATCTAGTAATACAGGATCAGTACTTTATGAAAACCAGCATTTATTTTTTACATATGAAAACTTAATAAATGGAAAATTTACACGTATCAGACTTTCTTTTCAGTCTGTGTTCCAGCGAGATACAGTGGGGCTTCACACGATCGCAGTGACACCTCTTGGGCAACACGAACCAAAATCCAGGAATTGGACTGAAGATGGTCTTTTTAACCTAAAACAAATCTACCAGGACAACTCTTATTGTGTAACTGCTTTCAGTATTCCCCGGAGAACTTTGTAGCTCATCAACTGTTGGCTTTCTTTGGGAGGAAAGCAGGGTCCACGTTCCGTCACGTAGGCGTAAGGAAACCTGAGCACCCACAGTCCATCAGAGGGAAGGGTAATTTCCTGCTTCTCAGGGTAAAATACAGGACAGGGTGGTGGCCCTGGCTGAACCTAAAATCAAAAGGAAGCGTGAGTAGATAATCAAACATCATTACTACCTTAAACAGTAAAAAAGTGCAAATGGAGTTTTTCTCCATGTTTTAAATACGTATTTGAAAACAGTTAAAAAAAACCCCAACACTTTTTCACCTCCCGAATTCAAACTAATAATAATTAATCTCAGCCATGAGTCACTGCTTTTTCTCCATGACATTTAAAATGATAAATTCATCCTTACACAGTCATTACTCACTTGTTATCTTCTTTTTTTAAAAAAAAGCCATCATTACAGTAGGGAATGCCAACAACTCATCTTTGATAAAACACTTTCTTTAAACTTACTTCATGCAAAATATAAAGCTGGCATAAGCCAATCTTGAACTTTAAAAACTTAAGTTTAAAACAGATAATTTTGGTCTTTTCTGCCCTAGAGAACTTGGCTGAAGTTGGTTTGAATTGGAGTTTCTTGACACCGTTTCCCTGTCACCCTCACGCCTCCCAGTCCTGCATCAGTGCTGCCACAGCCACCCCTGCCTCTGCTGTTCCCAGATTCCCTCTTCCATCCTTACCTGAGGCGTTAACGTGATCTGCAGTGGAGCATCAGGAACCACCACAAAGAGCCTCATGAACTGGGCGTAGTGTGGCTTGAGGCCTCGCCCCTGGGTGGAGGACAGGATGTACAGCGGCATGTCGGAATTGAGGGCTTTGATGGCAGATTCCTTTGGCCCCCCTCCCATCACCTTCATGACTTTATCGGGCCCCGAACACATGAACCTCCTCCCACGGGCATCTTCGTACTCAAACCCCACGAAAGCTCGGGCGATGTCGTCTCTCCGCCTCCCTCTTCCCATCACAACCGCGCTCCTTTTTCCAGGAACGGCCTTGTTGGGTGCAGGCCAGGAATTGGTATCCAAGTCTCCTTCATCTTCGGTTCTCGTCCTGATGACGATGTCCCAAGGCATTAAATAGTTTGTTCCCGGGATAAAGCCTTGTTGATCTAAACCAGTGTGGAAGTTATAAGCCTTAGCAGGCCCCAGCTTAACCAGTGACCAGCTGGAGAACTTGGGCAGGAGGCCTTTGGGGCAGTTGGAATGGAGCATCCCGGGGAGGTACTCGACAGTGGACGCCTGGCGATCCACCAGGCTCGGCCTCTTCTCACTTTTGGAGTCCCCGCTCTGGCCGTGACTCTCTGCATTGTCCCCTCCACCCTGGGCATCGGGGGGGTAAGTGCCCAGGCTGCCCGTGGACTGGCCCAGGCTGAGGGCTAAGCTCAGGCCTGTGCTCTCTCCCTGAGTCTGAGGTTCTTTCTCTTTAAGTTTCTCAATCTCGCCCTCTGGAGGGGCAGGCGAGGACTCATCCCGAGCAGGCGCCGGATCAGGTGTGCTCGGCTGAAATATGGGAAAGTTGATGTGCTCCAGTTTCCCACAGCACTTTTCTTCCAGTAGCTACGAGAAAGAAAATGTGGTTAACTACACCCCTTCTCACCCCTGAGATCAGGGAGTTCAAAGCCACAACATTCAGCAGCTACAAATAAGATTCAAGAGGTTTGAGCTATGTGAGAACCAAAACAGTGACGGGTATGTGACCCACAGCCCTGATTATTTAAAATCCACGTGAAACAACACACTCAAAGTGTAAATAGGTGTGTAAACAGGTGCTCCTGTGTGTGTGCACTGGTGAGGACTGGAACTGCCCACTCTGCTCAGACAATTTCTGCTCCCAGAAACATCTTCCCCAAGCAACAAGGTGAAAAGGTTAAGAGGAAACTCGTGGTCTCTTCAGAATACAGACTCTGCTGATGAAACAAAAGCAACAACAGACCTACAGTTACCTGGTAAAAGTCATAATTAGCTGCTTTGATATCAAAGGGGTCCTCCCGAGGAGCTTGTTTCCTTCCACAGTTACAGGCCCCAGTGGAACGAGCCCGGCTGTTGTGGTACAGGATGGGAGGATTTCTGTCTGCTTCTGGCTTTTCCCCTAAAAGCAAAAAAATCAATCAAACCCTGGGTAAATTGCTCACCATTTCTAGAGATTAATTCCCTTCACCCTCTGCTTCCTCCTTGTTAATACACACACATAAAATGATTTGCCAGCAGCTTGTCAAGCAATTCCTCCCTTTCCCCCTTTTAACACAAAGTTCCAGTGGAGGTTATACCACTAAACTGAATCTTGTTTTTACAACTTCTTCCTAAAAGGCTCAAAGTTCTTCTGCCTGCAATAAACACACATCAGGCAGTTTGACTCCTTGATTGCCATCAACCAAGTTATTTAAAACAAATGGGGGCACTTATTGCTTCCTAGAGAAAGTTTGTTCTCTTACACACCACTTATTAGAAGGACTTCAGTGTGATGCTTCTAATTAGCAAGACAAAATCAGAGTGACCACTAAAATTAGAGTTACTAAAACTAGAGTGACCACTAATTTAGAGTTGCTAAAATTAGAGTTACTACTAAAATCAAAGTCCACTGACAGTGGACTGTATGGCTCCCAAATGTCATTAATTTCCTAATGTTTGGCTCCCAAGCATTATTCAACATAAGGGAAACCTACACAACAGCTGTGCTATAATCCCACTGTACAAAGATGATCACGGAATCACTGAGGTTGGAAAAGACCTCTGAGATCACTGAATCCAACCTTTGTCCCATCACCACCTTGCAACTAGACCAGAGCACTCAGTGCCACGTGCAAGCTACAAACTTTCACCTTCCTTAACGTGCCAGAGTCGGTGTTTTTAAAGCAGATACAGAACTAAACCATGAAACCCAACCACAAGTGAGCATCTCTACCTGCTTTTGGGAGCAGATGGAACTTGTGCACGCAGTGCTGGTCCGTCAGGCTCCGCTCCTCGCAGAGCTGGTGCCCGTTGCTCCAGAACTTGTAGCAGTCCTCGTTGAGCTGCATGGCGTACTTGTGGAAGGCTGGGCCCCGGGCGTGCTGGCTGTACACCCGCAGAGCCTGGGCCAGCTGGTTCTTGTGCACTGTCATGGTGTAATTGTGGGGCAGGTTGGACTGGTAGGCGCTGTGGGCCATGGGCAGAGCCTTCTGGCAACGGTTTTCTGAGAACTTGGTGTCTATGTCTAAATAGCCTTCCAAGACTTTGATGCTGCTCATGATCTTGGAGCTCAGCTCCCCAGAGGTCGGGTCGTCGTCTTTGCCCTCGATGGTCACCTCGTACAGTTTCAAAGCTGCAGCGACCCACTTCTGGTAGGTCGGGAGCTCGAAGTGGGAGGGCTGCGGGTTCCTCCCCACGCTGTCATCGAAGCCCTTCTTGCTGAGCACCAGCTCCACATGCTGCCACAAGAACTCCTTGAGGGTGCAGTCCACGAGCTGCCCAGAGGAGCTGGAGCTGGAGCTGCTGCTCTCTGCGTGGAAGGAGAGCTGCTGCCGGCCGTGCCGCATCATCTGGTACCTCCTGGGCCCCGACAGCGTGGGAGTCAGCAGCGAGTCGGTCTCCCTCATGGTGCAGTTGCTCCTGAGCTGGTCGAGAAGCATGGCCACCGGGTCATCTCCATCCTGGGGGCCCCCAGCCACGATGTACACGAAAGCCTGGTTGGCAGGCACGGTGAACAGGCAGTTGATGCTCTGGTTGGTGAGCACCCTGCTCTTGCGGAAGATGCGGTAGATCTGATCCTCCAGAGCGTGCTGCAGCCTCCTCTTGGGGGAGTGCTTCTTGGGGGGTGGCTTTTCCAGGTGACCGCAGGGGTCCTGGCCCCTGCTGGGGAGGGGATCCACCTTCAGAGCCCCATTGAGCTGGAAGAGGAAGAGGAGGCGCGGAGGGCACGGCCTGCAGTTGAGCTTCCACTCCTTGCCCACCGGGCAGTCCTTGATGGCAGCCTTGAGGGAGGGCAGCACCTTCTGCCGCAGCCCGTCCAGCGCCCTGAACACGCGGTCGTAGGTGATGTCGAAGGAGCAGGTGGGATGCACCAGCAGCAGGATGTGGCACACGGAGAACAGGTAGAGGAGGCTCAGGCAGTGCAGCTTCTCCTGGTGCTTCCAGAACTCGTGGGCCTCGGCGTGGGGCAGCGGGGCCGGGCCTCCCGAGGGGTGTCCGGGCCCAGCCTCCCTGTTCTCGGCCGCGGTGAGGTCCCCGCAGGCGCGGAGCAGCTGCGGCGTGTCGCAGATGGAGGTGAGCACCAGGTACAGCACGCGGCTCTCCTGGCTGTAGTACGCCTGCAGCTGGTTGTAGTCCTTGCTCGCCGGGTCACCCTCGGACCCCGCCGCACCGTCCGCCGGCTCGGGATCCTCCTCGGGGAACAGCGGGAAGACCTGCCGGTCGCACACGGTGCTCACCAGGGCCTCCTTCTCGGAGCAGAGCTGCAGCGCCGTCTTGCCGAAGATGCCCACCACGCACACCTCCTCCTCGCCGCCCGCCGCGCCGCCCGCCTCGGCCGCCAGCAGCAGGTCCCGCAGGCTCATGGGCCCCACGGCCGAGCCCATGGCCCCGGGGGCACCGCCCGGCAGCGGCATCCCCCGGATCCAGTCCCACTCCCGCTCCCGCCCGGAAGCGGCGGAGCCCCGGCCCCGCTCCCGGCCCCGCGCATGGGCGGCCCCGCCCCGGGGATGCGGCTCGGGGAGGGAACGGCTGAGAACGGGGTGGAGACAGCGGGAGAGGGGGACGCGGAGGGTTGGACAGCACATCGTCCACCCTGGACAGCTCTGGTCCCCAGCGAGCGCGGAGCGGGATGCGGGGTGCGCTCCCCCAGACCGGGATGCAGGGACAGCGGGACTCGCATTCCATCGCCAGCCCGTGTCCTGACCTGGGTCACAGCACAGGCTCATCTCTCCACCCCCCCCAGCTCTTAAACTTGACTTTGAAGGAGTCTTTGAGTTGCTTTGCCATGAATCATTTCAGCCTTTCACAGTGATCTGACCCCAGTCAGAAGCAATACACAGTGCAATTGCCTTGTATATTTGTAGCCACAGAACCAAGCTGGCTGTTGACTCCTGCAGCTTTTCCATTTAATAATGTTAGTGCATTAAACTGTTGCTTTTCTTTGAAGCTGTACAGTTACCGTGTAGTTAGTTTTTGTTTTAAAAAAAAATAATATATATATATATATATATAAAAGATGTATAAACAATACTGAATTTCAAACACATAGGTATTTGTATGACAAGCAGCACCAGTGTTGGGAGCATAATAGTCCCTGCTTCAGAAGCAGCCAGTGGTCAAAGGACTTGGGAAATTTCATGCTTTGTTTCCATTAAGAATGAAAATGCAACCAAATCGAGACATTATAGAAACTGAGACATTATGAAATATAAAAAGTAAAATCTGCTTGACAGGGTTTCATAATATCCTGTTCTCGTGTGCACTCACAAATACATGTGCCTGAGCGTGATAAAAATGGGATTCAAAAGGGAAATCCAGTTCAAATCCTGACAACAAATGAAAAATACATTGTTCCATAAACCTACTTTCCTTTTTACTTTTCATCAAAGCTGTTTGCAGCACTTAACCGGGCAGGGGAGGGACTCTTCGGATGAGCCATCTGTCAAAACAAGGGAAGGGTCAGAACTTGGATATCTGAACTAATTGTGACTGAGATAAAACAGTGCAGTCCTCAGCTGACACCATAAAACAACCAGAGCAAGTCATTAAAATAAAAGACATTATTAACCCTCAGATTTTGTTCCTCTGCAAAGTGGAACTACGAATTTCAAAGTCGTATGGACTGCACTGTAGGGAAAAATCAGTAGGAAATTCTAGGGATTTTAAAGCCAATTTCTTGTTCCAAAAGACAGAGTGACTTGCCTGGAATTTGCGTCGCAGTGCCTGTGTCATTATTGGTGTCAACCCAGAGCCACATTCAATGTTTTCTTTATTATTTAGAGGAGTGCCACCAGGACTTCTGGAAAGATTGGACACAAGGGGAATTATTATTAGTTCTCTATTTTTTTCTAGATTAAAAAAAAAAAAAAGAATCCAGAGAACAGGAGAGAATTTACCTTTGTATATTGACTTTCTTCAGATGTTTCCGAAGATCAATCTGATTTTTAGGGGGAGTACTAATAGAACGAAACAAATAAAATATTTTCCACTCTGTAAACCACGTTAATCACTGTTTTAAACAGAAAAATCTAATATCAAAGAAAGGAAGAAAGGATCTTACATTAAGGAATTTGTGACGTGAGCTGATGGCTTGGATTTAGGTCTCAAACTAATACTCTGTAGATCTGAGACTGTAATTAATGCCCTGCGTGGCTTCCCTGGTGATTCTGCCTAAAGCAAGGAAAGAAATGTCACCACAAATAAAACTTTAGAACGTTTCACTAACTTCAAATCTATTTAATACTTATACTCTGAAAGATTTTTGTGGTTTATGGCTTTTATGCTTTTTTTTGAATTATTAAGGTTTGAACATGTCTTGGATAAAAATAGATCTATTAAAAACAAAAACCCCCGAAACACTTTTGCAAACAATACTTCGGCTGGGCAAAGAAAGCCCCAAACCTATTGATAACAGACATAAATCCACAGGAAAGCTCCATGGCCTTAATGTAAAATCAGAACTGTCCTGCGTGCCAGAGGTTGGAGTTGGTCTCTTCATTTCTTCCCTTCAAATGCCCAGGTGCAGAATTAGAATGGTTACGTGAAACTTTGGAAGAGAAGAACTAATTTACTGAAAAAATTCTATGATGGGCTAAGACAAGCACTGCAGGAAAGGCACCATTTCCAGGGTGGAGTTTGCCTCAATGCACTGTCACCTGGTTATCCCTGTCCCCTCCAGTCTACCTTGTCCATTCTCAGGTTGCTGTTTGTCTTCTTCAGCTTGACATTCAGGAGGTCTTTGAGCGTGATCTGCATCGGCCCGTCCTTCTTCACTGGTGGTGCCTGAAAACAAAGGGGTTTGGAAGGGGAATCAGGATTGCCAGGTGACTGACTGTTCACAAACACACACATTCCCAGTGGATCCAGGCCCAAAGAACCCAGGCACTAGGGAAAAAAATAGAGGAGCCTTCTGAGTCCTTACCAGAAGTGCTTTGGAGCCAGTGCCCCGTTTGAGGAGGAGAGGTGCTGGAGGCAGTTTTGGTGGGGGCAGTGGTGGTGGTGGAGGAGGAGGGGGAGGAGGAGGAGGTGGAGGAGGAGGAGGAGGGGGAGGAGCAGGCACTGATGCCAGCAGGTCCATCCGTGTCTGTACAGGAGCACCCAGGACTGGTTTGTGACACCTTTGGCAAAGAGGATTTTCTGGAGACAAAGCTGCAGTTCTGTTCATCTGAAAAATGACATAAATAAACAAGAGGACGTTAAATCCACTGGCAAAAGGAGATGGAATTTTAGAGAACAAAGGTTCTGGCTGAAGTTGATCTGTACAGGCACAAGAGCCTTTCAGGAGGCTCATCAGCACACCAGTTCCCTCTGGCTGTGAGGAAACTGCAGTTCAGCAACACTGAATTGCAGGAATGCCCTGTGAGAACCCTTCAGATTGCAGAGCTTCTGCACTGACCACAGTTCCTTACATACCCACACAGACAAACGTCACCCTGCCCCACCGGGACTGGCACTGACCTGGACTGTTTCTTGGAGCTTGGAAAATTCACTTTCCAACTTTTCCAGCTGCTCTCTCAAAGCATTAAGTTCCCTTAAGTAGATTTGTGATGGAAATATGGTGTCTTTAACCACCTTAAAACTCTGAGCATAAAAAGAAAGCACATTAGTGTTTTCACCAGCAGGTTCTGTTTCCAGAGACATGCCTGTGATTACTATGGAAAGTTCCATGGCAAGGTCTTATTGCAGTCCATGGAAAAGCACAACAGGAAGATACAAAATTTCATCAAATAGTTCCCTGACAGGAACCCGAGGAGTGACTTTCTAAAAGAACTTTAACTTCATCTAGGAATTCTAAAGTAGAATTCACATTTGACCTGAAAAGCTCAAACAATCATTTCCATGCTATGAAAGAAAAACCACAGACTTTGTCACTTTAAATCCTGCTGATATTCCAATTAAAAAACCTACAATTGCACATATGCAGTGGGCACACGGTGGGATTCTTGGGACTGTCCAAGGAGCTGGACTTGGATGATCCTTGTGGGTCCCTTCCAACACAGGATATTCTAGGATTCTATGATTTAATGTCTTGGCACATCTCATTATTCATTCCTTCAACAGTAAACACTAAACGTACTTTATATGTTTCAATACACTGTTTTAATGTTTCAATAAATACACTTTAGGTAACTAAATGTACAGCTCAGCTCTCAAATCTCCCAGTGAATCCTGTGTCTGAGCACAAAGAACCACCTCACACATGGCTAAAAATGGAGAAACACAAACTGTACCTGTGCAATTTTGTTCTGGCCCCACCAATACAGAAACGATGCTGCTGATTCCAAGGGGTTTATCACATTTTTTGCTGCTGATTCCAAGGGTTTTATCACATTTTTTGCTGCTGATTCCAAGGGTTTTATCATATTTTTTGCTGCTGATTCCAAGGGTTTTACCACATCTTTTATGCTGGGCAAGGCTGATGGCCAGAGGGAGCACCTTGGGACAGGTGTTGGGTTCAGAGGGAGATCAACTGCTGACCTGCAACAGAACATTTCAGAGTGAGGCCAGAATTATATTTATCATTTCAGCCTCTAATAAAGTTAACTGTGACCAATCATCTGGAAATTACAAGCAGGAGTGGCAGGTAACAAGAGAGTAAATGTGACCAGAGAAACCAGGAGAGGCCAAGATGCATTTCAATAAAAGGGGAGGGTGGGCAATAATATTTGAAATCTGTTTTTATTCAAATTGCCTTTCCTGGTTATTAAAGTTAGTCATGGAATCACTAAGGTTGGAAAAGACCTCCAAGATCATCATGTCCAACCTTCAACTGAGTAACACCAAACCACATCACGAAGTGCCATGTCTGTTTGTCACTTGAACACTTCCAGGGATGGTGACTCCACCACTTCCATGGGAAACCTGTTCTGGGGCCAAACCAGTGAAGAGGCTTTTCCTAATATCCAACCTGAAACTCCCCTGGCACAACCTGGGGCTGTTTCCCCTTGTAAGTGCTCAGGATGATCCACGAGATGAAGTTATTCCGCAGCACCCCTGCCAGGATGGAGACAGGCTCCAAACACAATTCTATTCCCTCAGTTCCAGGAGGAACTGGGAGCAAAACAACAAAACCCAGGCATTGGGTGAAAAGCCAAAGGTCAAGCTGAGCCTCTTACCCTGGGGAAGGACAAACTGAGCCCTGGGGCTTTGCAGCATCTCTCTTTTGTTTCAGGTGAAATCTTCCCCGGGCTCTCCTTTTTTGCCTGCATCTCTTACGCTTTGCCATTGCTGTTAAAAAAGACACATTTAAAATGAATGTCCAGAGACCAAATTACACACTGGGACAGAGCTGCCACCCAAGAGAATAACGTGGGCAGCACCCCAGACATCCAGGCAGAGGTTATTCACAGCTGCCTTGCTGCAAGCATCACATAATGCTGATAAAAAAATATATCCTCAAGTTCTCATGAGCCACAGGGATGTCTTTGTACCCGAGTAGTGAACAAAAAAAGCACCATTTTATAATGGGCTTCTTTCCCCCTATTTATGTAAGAAGTAAATATTATAAAGAAATATAATTATTATAAATAATTAGAATAAATATATTAATATATAGCTATATTAAATAGTAACATATAGGTTTAATAAATTATAAATATAGCTATAATAAATATAACATTAAAATTATCGATATATTAATTATACCCAGTTTTTCTTTATCCTGAAGCGACAAACCCTGAATTTCGGCAAAACGACGCTTGTGGAGAACGGAGGCAGAAGACACGAAGACGAGACCCCGGGACGGGCCCGGTCGGTCCCTCACCGGTGACCCCGCACCGGGGCGCGGGGGCTCCTCACACACACAGACCTGTGGGGGTGTCCCCGGTGCCGGGGGGTGTCTGAGCAGCCCGGGGGTGTCTCTTGTGCCCCCCAGGATCCGGGGGGTCTTCCGGAATCGGGAGGTGCCCCAAGGCCGCCCCGTCCGTCCCCCCCCCCGGCCACTGCCGCCGCCGCCGATTCAAACCGATCCCGGCGGCGCGCTCAGCCAATGGCAGCGCCGCTCTCAGCCGCGGCCCCCACGCGGCGCGTGTAAGCCGCGCGCTGATTGGCCGCGGCGCTGAGGGGCCCCCCCGCCCCATCCCGCGCGCTTCACCGGAGCGGGGCCGGCGCTGCCCCCGCCCCGTCCCGGGCGCCGCCATTGGGCGAGCGGGTCCGGCGCCGACAATGAGCTGCGGGCAGCGCTCGGCCAGTGGTGGCCGGTGAGGCGAACGAGACGTAACAGCAGCCCCGCTGGGGGCACCGGAGGGACCCGGGGTGAAGCCTGGGGGGGGACCAGGGCCCGCCCAGCCAGCGGCGCGCGCCCCGCCCCGGCCAATCACCGCCCGGAGCCCACTCCGGGCCAATCAGCGCCGCCGTACCTCGGAGCGGGTTTACATTCCCGCCGGGCCAATGGCGAGCGCGCTCGGCGCGCCGCGGGCCAATGGGGGGCGCGCGGCGAGTGACAGCTGGCCAATGGGCGGCGGCGGCTCTCCCGTGCGCCGCGCGGGGGGTGGGGATCTCCCCGCCGCCGCCTGAGGAATGTCAACTATTCAACATGGAGACGGCGGTCGCCAGGCTCGAGGCCATGGTGAGGGCGGGCGGCGGCCGCGCTCGGGGCCGCCCGCGCCGCAGGGCCGCCCGCCGGCGGCGCCTGGCGGGGCGCGGGGCCTCCGCGGACAGGAGGAAGGGAGGGGAAGGCGGGGAGAGCACGGGCGCGGCGCGACGAGGAAGAGCGGCCGCTCAGCCGCGCCCGCCGCTCCGCATCCGGGCCCTGAGCGCGGCCCGCGCCGCCCTCGGCTGGGCGCCCGGCGGGCGCGTCCGGGTCAGGCGGGTTCGGCCGGGCCGGTCCATTGCGCGGCCCCCCCCGCGGGGCGGGGCCTGCGCCGCGCTCGGCGCGGGGCAGGGCGCGGCCATTCCCGCGCACCTGGGGGGGGGCGGGCGCGCCCACTGCGCGGGGGACGCGGCCGGGCCGCACCACGTGCGGGAATGGGGGGGGGGGGGGGAACGCGGGGCACAGCGGGGCGCGGGGGGGCGAGTCCATTTCGTCCCGGCGGGGGGAGAGGGTGGAGCGCTCACCTGGGCTGGACCATTTTGAGTACGGGGGGAGGAGGTGGGTGGGATGGGTCCCCTTCTTTCCCAGCTCCAGTTCCAGGAGTTTTCCCAGCCTTGGACTCCGAACTCTCCCTTATGGAATGGTCGCCTCCCTGTCTGCCCCGCTTCTGGAAAAGTGGGAAAAAAGCGCAAAAAATAACCTCCCAGAAAAAAGCTGTGCTGTGCTTCCCTGACGGAGAGGCGCTGGAAAGCTGTCCCGGAGCAGCCGAGTTCCTTGTGGCATCCCTAAAACCTCGATCTTGCTTCTGTCTGATCTTTTTTTACATTAAAGATTCTCCCTCGGTCTCCCCATATCTTTTCTCTTAGAATTCTTTTTTTTTTTTTTTTTTTTTTTTAAGCCTAGTTTAGAAGTAATAATTTAGAAATACGTTTAGAGGCACTTGGGTCGTATGCTTTATTTATTTATTATTTATTGATTATTATTTAGTTAATATGGTTCAAATATGTGTTTTATTGAAAGTCTTACTTCCAAGTGACTCTGACACGTAAATAGTCACAGAGGTGTCTTTTGGCTCCCTGAAAGTTAAGAGGGTGTTTTACACCTGGTGGTGGAATTTGGAACAGTTTCACAAATCCCAGCTTTGTGTCTCTTTTGCTTTTCCTTCTGCTAATTGTTTCTTCTTCCTGGATTTCCCGTGAGCTCAGAGTTGTGATAAAACACTTATTTCCCCCGAGGTTTTGACACGAATTTCATGGGAAGCTTCATTTTAAGTCTCGTGGAACCAGGGATAAACTAATTAGTGGGGGTTTCAACAGAACAGTGTGTATGAAAATCCCAGGTAATCAATGGTTCAGTGACACCACCACATCTACAGTATGAGATTAATTACAGAAAAATCATAAAGCTCTCAATTTAAATAAGTCAAGGCCAGGTTGGACAGGTTCTGTCACTGGACTTTTGGTACTGTGGACCTACTTTTTTTCCTGGAGTGGTGTCTGTCCAGTGCCCTTTTTATGTTGTACTACTAGTGATCATGCACAAAAAGCAGTGCAATGTTAAAAGGGCATTGGCCAGCAATGCTGTCTACGTTCTGTTCTCATTTTTTGCTACAGTCACACGTCCAAAGTCACTGCCTGAGACCAGGGGGTGATTTGCAAAACAGCTGTAAAATAGGTTTGAGTTTCCTGAGTGCCCTGCAAGGAGCAAAGAACACTGTCCAGCATTCCTGGTTCTTCTCTGCTCCATCCCCAGGTTTCTTTGCATTTTGTTGTTGAGGATCTCAGCACCTCCAAACCCGGAGAGTTCTCAAACTTTCAATATGAAGTTAAAAAAAAAAAGGCACTTTCATTTAGATTTATGAAATACACCCCCACAGGGATGGTGCTCTCACAGCCAGGTGGCAGCCCCAGGGATAATGTACATCCACAGAGTTGAGAAATAAGTGTTTAAGTACATTTTAAAGTGATTCAGCACCTGCAGATTATAAAGAACAAACTGATATCTAGAAAATATTCCCTGTAATGCAGTTTTAAGAACATCTGTCTGACAGCAGTTCCGAACCTTCGCTTGCTACGAGGCAAACCTAAGAAATAAATGCATTTGGAACTGTAGTTTTCAGTTAAAAAAAAGCACCAGAATTGTCTGAAATCGAATTTTCTGCTGAGCATTTTGTTGGGTGGTTTGGGATTTCCCCCCCCCCCTCTTTTGGCCAGTGCAACAACCAAATTACAAATAATAACAATGTCTTCAAATACATGAGCTCCTGTGTGTGTGGTGAACTTGAATATTACCCAGTTCTTCGTGATCCACAGCAACCACTGTGTGAGCTGATGTGTTTTATTGCCTTTTTTGAGTGTGGTGGTGATCCCTGCCCGGAGTTGTTGCTGCTAACGAGTGCTCTGACTTTATTGCACTACTGTTCTGTACAGCGAGCAGTGCAATAGTATTGTCAAAGCATCTGAGAGCAGAGCACCTTCAGCCTCCCTCCCCGACAAGCCCGTGAGTAAATTACAGATTTACACTTCAAAACCTGCATTTTCTTTGGGGCTGTTGGCAAATAAACTGCTTCTGACCCAGGTGGGATTTTTGCAGGGGTGTGTGTGTGTGTGTGTTTCTGGAAATAACAGCGAGAAATAAGTATTTGTGGAATAAAAAGCGGTGATATTGAACTGGGTTAAGCTTTTCATTGAGCACAGGTCTTAAAATTCCAGCCAGGTGATGGATAAGCTTTGAGCTTCACACCCAGTTTTTTCATGTCCTGGATCACAGTAGTAGTGTGGTGTTAGTGGGTTCCTGTCCTTGTGGAAGTCTCAAATTATCAATTTGAATGTTTCATGGGTAATTCTGAAAGCCACCTGTACCCATTGTCTGCTTTCCCAAAATTAATCAAATGAAGGGGTTGGAGAAAAGCAAAAAAAAATTATTTTTTGGGGGTACCTGCCTGTGGAAATGAAAACCTAAAACTGTTTGCTTAGTGGAGGAGAAGAGAAATTATTGGGCAGTTAAGGAAAAAATCCCTCCTGAACTCTTTAAACGTGTGTAGTGTAATGAAATGTATTTTATTCCTGGATTTTATCATGGCTGGTTTCTGGGGCAGGTGTGGGAAGAAGTTTTGGTGGGCAGATGGTGAGTTATGGCTGTACTGGCTGAAAGCTTTTCCCTTTGATTTATAGGTGCTCAAGCTCTTCACCAGATTTAGTTTCCTTTTCTTAAGCTATTATTTGAAAACTTACTGAGGGTGTGTGAAACATCACCCACCTCCACTCCCTCAGAAAGGGGGTTTTATTGCAGAGTATCCTGGATCAAACCCTATTCCTTGAGGCTGTCTGAAATTCCAGATCCTCAAAGGCATTCCTGGCCACTCCTTAAAGAAGTTGGGATGGTCACTGTGGGGTTAATCCCAACAGAAACAGTGAAAACCAAATTAAGGAAGTTACAACCATTTTTAACTTGCTTTCATCACTGTCTCTTCTGTGACTGTAAAAATCACCGAATTATTGTGTAAAAAAAATTAATGAGTGGCCTGTGAACTGGGAAAACTGCCTTTCTTTAGAGTGGAAGTCTTTAATAGATATTGAAATCACAGGCTAAAATTAATTAAGTAGTAATGCTATCAGCAGACTGGTTTACAAGGCAATTAGATAATTCTCTGGTGGCTTATTTATCCCAAGGAGAGAAAAGTGATGTCATCAATTTTATTAGCTGTTAGTCAGTCTGCTTTATTGGGGAATAATAGAATATATTGTGGGCATTAAAACCAGCTGAAAGAACACATCCCTGATATAATGAATAACAGAACCTCTGGTGATACTTTTGGATCCTGAACACTTGCTCTTAATCTCTGCTGGGTTGTGGTTTTGCTAACAGAACTTTGGAAATATTAAGTTTGAAAACCGTTTTCTGCTTTCCTGAAACACATGAAGGGCAAGTGGTTGGGGCTTGTCTGCAGGTTTTGGTTTCTAATACACTGTGCCTGACCTTAAATATTTTAGTTCCAGAAGGCAGAAGCTGATCTGGACTGGATTCAACACAGACTGGAGTATGAAATAATGAAAATTTTTCCTGATGATACACCACCAGAGGTAGTGTTAATAATTAACAATTTTTTTTATTAAATGCATAGATTTTACTGCATTTTCTATGAAGATGGTAACAAATGGGACTGTTCTTTTATCTGGTTGTTAGGTTTTTATTATTGTTATTATTATAAAGTATTCCCTGCATCATTTTTCAAGATAACTGGCCTAGAATGAATTCAAACAAAACCCCCTTGGTTTCTTGGTACAGGGAAATTCTCCCGTGTTCTGCTCTGAGAAATTAGTAGTGGTAACACCTAAATTCAAGAGACAGAGCAAAGGTGTGTTTTAGCTCTCAGATCCAACTTAAACATGCTCAGAAGCAATGACTAAATTAATATTTGGGGGAGAGATGAGAGGAAGAGGACAACAATAAATGACATCACTTAAAGGATTCTATAAATAAGTCCTTGTCTCCGAGTATATTGTAACATACAGCAGAAAAATCATCTTTTTTGTTAGAAATCCCCAATTTATTCTATGCCAGAAAAGCTATTAAAGGTCTCCAACACCATAAATTCCTCCTCCTGTGTTTGATGTGGAACCACAGAGTTATTATGCTGGTTTATTAACACCATCCATGAAAAATGAAACGTAGAGCAGAAACACTCTCACAGCTACACTTTTCACTGTAAGGGCTCATTTCGTGTTCTGTTTTGGTGCCTCCAACACCTGCACCTTTAACTGGTATTTACCCAGATTATATTTTCTTTGCCCGTGTGGTGCAAATGTACTTTTACCTCCTCCACAGGAAAATCCACTTGCTATCCTGGAAGGACTCTCAGCGGCCAAAGCTCGTTACCAAGCGCTGTGTACGCGGATGGACGGGATTGCCAGGGAGCAGAAAGAAGCCATGAGGGGCATCCAAGCTTCTGTGGAGAACACAATGAAGACAGTTCAGGAATTACAGCAAAAAGCTGGTCTTGAGGTAGGTCTTTTCCTTTTAATCCCTTTGTTTTCACTCCTGGAAATGAACAGGGACTTTGAAGCCTTTACTTACTGTGAGTGGTTGGAAGCTGTTGCACAGAGTGCAGGCTCTGGGAAGGAGATGGGAAGATGGTTTCCCAGAAGAAATTCCTGCAGGATTGGAGCTCTTTCTGTAAATCCCAGTCCTCAGCGGTGTTCAGACTGGGAGCTGAAGTAATACCTGAGTAGTGTCAATAATTTCATAGAGGTTTCAGAGAAATCAATGCCTTTGGGCACAGCTGTGTCCCAGGGCCACGCTGGCATCTTCTAGGAATGGAAAATGGAAGGTGAAAGCGATTTTAAGAGGCAAAAAAGCTTTTAAGTGGAAAATGTTCTTTTCACTGTCTGAAGTGAGTAAGTTAAAACCAACACATTGGAACATACACTCTGGGATTGTAAGTTTTTCCTCAGTATGATAACACCCCTCTAGCTATTAAAGAAACCAAGAACACATTTTCCTAAGTGGTCTTCAGACACTGCTTTGTAACATTTTGAGGAGGTTGTGAAAGCATTAATTTTGTCCCTTTACAAATAAGGTGCTTTAGATCAATGTTCTAACAACACTGCCCTGAGGTTGTGTTTTATCTGTCAACAGCTCTAGATAAGGGACTGGTAAGTCTTTACAGACAAAAGGTACTGTATCCTGACTTAAAAGACAGTACTTATATGTCACAGAAAGGAAAATGTATCATATCTCCCCGTGTTCCAAGGATAGGCTGCCAAGAATAATCCTGTATTTGGATTTTGTTAAAGTGGAAGACTCTCCTCTCTTGAGTTATATGTAGAATTTTAGATAAAGATTTTCTTCTACTTTGTTCATTTCCTAAACCAGAGATGAATTAAACTGCTCTGGTGAAATGCAAGTCTTTAAGTTCAAGTGCTTCTTTTTATTGAAGAATTTATCTTACTTGAATAATTTACAGTATTGATGCTAAAGGAAGATTATGGTTGATTTTTTCAGGAATACTTTGCCTGTGAATTTGCTTTCAGTTGAAGGAAAGTAGGAGTCTACTACCAGTTTCCATGAGAAAAGGGCTCCATAAACATTGAGTCCTTCTGTAAATATCATCACCTCAGGAACCAAGGGATCAGAGTTCTCTGTGTTTGCTTTTTTTTTTTTTTGCCTAGAGCTTGCCCCTGTCAGCAGAAGAACAGGCTGCAGCACAGCAGTTGGGCAGCCAAACTGGGACAGAAATAGAATCATCAGTGGGAAAGGTAATTAGGGCACGGAGTGTCAGCATCCCAGAAACCAGGAATCCTGAGTGTAGCTCAGAAGGGCTGCTTTTGTGACCTAATACCTCTCAAATGAATGGCATTTTTCAGAAATGGGATGAAGTTTCTAACAAACCCTTTCATTTTTATTGTACACAGGTTAAGTTTTTTAATTGTTCCGGGTTAATTGTCCACAAATGAAAAATTAGCTTTGATGGAAGACTTTGTTCCCCTTATTTTTTTCATTGGGATGTGTTTATGTTTCTTTTCAGTTGGTTGCTCTTGTTGATGCTCTTGTTCTATTAATGCATGAGATAAAAGACCTTTGGGTGGGAGTAAGGAATGTAATTGATCCAAACCAATGCATCTCAACGTGGAGAGAAATTTAATTTCCTGTAAAAAATAAATTTTGGGATATGAGTAACAGTATGTTCTAACTGCAATGCAGTAGAACATAGATATAAACTTTGTTGAAAAGTAGCTCAAAGCACAAAATTCCAATATAATTATCTGCAAATATTTGGTTTGGGTGTCACATTAAAAACACAATAATAAAGAGGGTCAATAGAGTGTATTTATCTGATTGATCTTATCTTTTTGCTGTGCCTTCTCGCTGCCCACTGTCACAGGACACCCCACTTTCTGTCCCTTTATTGCCAAGGTTGGTTTGCATGAAAGCTGTCCAGGATCCTGCAAATATTTGTGTGCAAATATCTGCTCCTTCCTTGAGAAATG
Source organism: Lepidothrix coronata (assembly GCF_001604755.1). Taxonomy (NCBI): domain Eukaryota; kingdom Metazoa; phylum Chordata; class Aves; order Passeriformes; family Pipridae; genus Lepidothrix; species Lepidothrix coronata. Next base: position 1,325,150 of record NW_016690271.1, on the reverse strand, counting down.
CTCTCAATTCCTGCCTTTCCACCCTGAATTCTAAAGCACTTCCCACCCAGCTGCCACAATCCCACTGGAGCTGCATCCTGTGGCTACCGAGGCTCAGTGGGGATCAGCCCCTGCCTTGTCTTTGTGTTCTCAAGACATTCCCTGAAAGGCAGAAAAAGTGGGAAGACGTTGCAAAGGCCCTGGGAATTTTGTATCAGTGCTGTATTTCTGGCTGAGGAGAGTTTGATAGAGCTGCTTTTAGCTTGTCACAGCTGTCAGCCTCCCAGGGCTGCCTGGGAAGAGGGAAACCATCTCTCCCTTTGCTGCATGTGAAGTGCTTTCAGATCCACACTGGAATGCAAAGGAGGAAGCTGGAGAGGCTCATCTGACTTGCATATCAATCCTGCTGTATCCATTTTAAACTTGATTTTACTTGAAACTGTTGTTTGATCCATTGTGCCGTTGACAGCTGCGAGATCCTTGGTTATCCAGTGGTAAAATGTAACCACTTGTGCAGGAATGAAAGTGTAAAAAAGAATTTCTAACAAATCCTGACGCTTCTGCTGTGTTTGTTCCTAGCCAGGTTGTGCAGGATCTACAGTCCCTGGCTCAGCTGAAGGTAAGTGCTGAAAAAATAAACTTCCCACTGTTTTGTTCTCGTGAAGCCTGTAAATAAAGACAGTAAATTCACTGCTTTCACTCTCAAGCACCAGTCCTGCTTTCATGTAAAGAATTCAGATTTTAGTGTAAGAACCTGACCTCTTAGCTACATTCTGTGTATAGTTCTGGGAGTTTTTCTTGCTGTTGATGGGACTGAAGTGCATCCTGCTTTGTTTATGGGATGGAAGAAGTGGTCTCACCATAGAAACAGCTCTTTTGAATCAATTTATCCCTACTTATGGGAAGGAATTCTCCTGTTTTGCTTTGGTTTGGTTTTTGAAACACAGATAAATAGTCACTGACAGACCAGATTTGTCAATCCACATCAGAGCTCAAATTAAATGATTTTTCACTGGGCCTGCAGATACAATGATAGTTTGGAGGGAGTATCTTCCTCCCCTCCTTCCTCTTGCTGGAAAATCTTCCTTTAGACCCATTTAAAGGGATTATTAAACGGTAGTGGAAGCACTTTCTATCTTTGGCCTAGCTTCTGGAGAAACAAATATTTTCTATTTCCAGTTTTTCACCAAATATCTTCCATTTCTGATTTTTTAGCATCCCAATTCCAACCATTGACTGAGGAAATGCTTCTGACTGTACCCTGGCACATCAGAAGATCTGTCACATTGGCAGACTTGAACTCTTTGTACAGGGGGTTATTTAAACACTTTGTAGTGAATAAGAACAAGTAAGACTTAAAGCCACTCATTAGCAAGAATTTTATAAGCTCCAAAGAGCTCCCTGGAATGTGCTGTGGATTTCTTGCAGGCTGAGGTTACAAACAAATAAGTTTTTAACTCGGGAATTCTGTCTCTTTAACCCTAAGGCTGGATTAGCAAATGACTGCTCTGATTTGAAGTAGCACAGGAAAGCTGATGGTATAATGAGGGTGAGATCTACAGAGCACTCACAAAAATCATTCATTATGTGCTTTTTAGCCTTTTTCTGCCTGTTTGATCCCTGTTTTGGTAAATAGTTTGGTTTTGTCTTACAGGGCAGCACTGAGTATTTCACAGGTGGATGAGATGAGTACGAAACCCTCTCACTCAAGAATTCAAGTCCTGGAAGAACTTGGTATTGTGAAAAGCAGCAAAAAAGGAGATATTGAATTAGTTGTGTAAGTGAAATCTCGGCCCGTTCTCATCTGAGACACAAAAGCACCTTGGTCACAGCTCCTGGATTATGAAGGAACAAGTATTTCCCTGGGATCTAAGAGCTGCCGAAAGTCCACTGTTGGAGAGTTGTAATGTTTCTGTGCACAAATTCTGTTTCTAGTACTTAAAACTGGAGAGTTAAAAACCACTGAGGTTGGCATTTTGCCTTGGATATTTATAGGCCTATGGCTGATGCATTTTTGAAGAGTGTTACGAGCCATGTGACATTTTCTTGCTCTTGTTATTCAGTGGGTTTTTAACAAGTAACCCAAGCCTCTTAAGTGTACTTACATTCCCGAATAAATGATGAAAGCTAAGGAGATGCCATGGATTTATCATACTTTTGTGTACGTGACTCCAGACCCTGTGCCTTGCCCTGACCCCTGAACCTGGGCCCTGACCCGCTTAATTTTCCTTTGCCGTGAACTCCCTTGGGTTTTTTAGAGTCCAGGGAAACCGGAGGCTCACAGAGTAGCCGAGATTGGAAGGGACCTCTGGAGACTGTCCAGTCCAACCCCCTGTCAGAGCAGGAGCAGCTGCAGCAGCTCCCTCAGGGCAGCGTCCTGAAAAATTCCAAGGATGGAGAATTCACAACCTCTGTTAACGCTCTTTGACCACCCTCACAGTGAATAACATAAGCAGGATTTTTTTTCCCTGCATGTTTAATTTTTCTATATTTATTTCAACCTAATTAAGAGGATAAGATATCCAAAGTTTTACCAAGTTCCTGGGGGGTTTTGGGAAAAATTATGTCTGTCAAAGGAGAGGAATTTAAATTAGTGCTCCTGGGGAGGGGAAGGCTGATTTCTGAACTCATTGATGAGCCGGTTTAGGGTTTGATGGGAAGAGGAACAGCCTGGATATTGAAGAAAAAAGGGAAGGAAAGAAGAGGGATAAGTTGCTTCTTTGATGTCTGCTGCCCTTTTACCTACACGTAATTAACCAGTTTGACAAACTGATTTGATAGTTAAGCATTTAATCATATTCATCAGTTTTCAATAGAGGGCTCGATCCCGTCACTTCCGCCAGCAGTGTTAAATATTTAATTTATTAGCGAACCGTGGCTACAATAATCGGAGATACCCGTCAGCGGGCAAACAGCTACAGCACGGGCGACAGCGGCTCCGCTTTCTAGAGCCGTGCGGGCTGTGGGAACCCATCCCTGCTCGTGAGCTGCGTAAAGCAAAAAAAAACCCGCGTCAAACTCTTACTTTGGACACCGAAGAGCCGCCGGTTCCCTCAGGGGCGGCCGCGCCTCCCGCTCTCCCCTCAGCGCGGCCCCGCCCCCCCGGGGGCGGCCCCGCGCATGCGCACTGTGGGCGCGGGGCGGAGCGGCCGCGCTGCCGCGGTCACGGCCGGGCCGGGGCGCGGGGCTGGGGCGCTGCGTCCGCCCGCCCGCTCCTCAAACCCCGCGGAGCCTCCGCTCCTTACCCCGGGCACGGAGAGAGAGGGCCGGGGACAGGCGTCCCCGCGCCCGCCGCCGGCGGGGCCGCAGCCATGGACGAGCAGAGCGTGGAGGTGAGCGGCGAGCGGGCGGCGCGCGCGTCCCCTCAGGGGTCCCCTCAGGGACTGCCCTCAGGGACTGCCCTCAGGGGCTCCTCCCGCCCTGCCCGGTTCACCCCTCGGCGGGGGCTCTGTCGCGGTGTGAGGGGGGGGATAAAAAAAGGCCGCTCGGCAGCGGCTCGGGTGCGCAGGGAGGCAGCAGGTGGGGATGTGGGAGGAAATGAGCTGCGGGAGCAGCGCGGGTGCCAGTTCCGGAGGTGGATGGAGGGACGGATGGAAGGATGGAGACCTGGCGCACACACAGCCCGCCTTGGCACCGGGCAGGGCTCTCTGTAGCCCAGCAGCTCGCACACCTGCTGTGGGCTGAGAGCAGCCAGACCGGAGAAGGGTTTGAAAGACCATCTGTGACAACCTGCTGTGTTTTGCATTCCAATGGTTTGCCCCTGTTAAAGAAGGCAATGTATACGACCTATTGTGATATCTGTAAATTGAATGTGCATCTTGCTTTTGTGCTGATTCGTAATTTCAATACTGTGGGGAAAAATTTAACCCTCCTGAAGAACCTTTGAAAGTTCCGTAGTTAAAACCATGACTCCTGTATAATGCAGAATGTAGACATTCTTTATCAGTTAAAAATCTGTCAATATGTAAAGCAAACATTGCTTTCAAAATACCTGTCTCGTTTGGGGAATGGAGAGAGGTGAGGTGGTTGTATTGTAGAACAGAAGGGTTCTCTCTTCAAATGGGTGTAGCAAAAATAGGTTGGGTTACATTTTTATCACCCAAGGTTGGTTAAATAGGGTGGAAGAGAGCTAATGGTAGACCATAAAAGAATGTAGATCTTATAAAAGTAAAAAAAAAAAAAGTGCCATTCAATTCAGTCCCTCTCATTAGCATTCTGTGTGTCACATACCTGCACTTACCATGGTTTTGAATTAGTTTGGTGCCTGTTCAGTGACACCGGTGGGTGCAGCGCCTGCAGGTGCAGCACAGCTTCTTCTGGCAACTGTTCAATCCCTGGTGAGCTCAAGCAGGAATGATAGCCTGGCCCCAGGAAGGCCTGCTCCAAAAAAAAAAAAGATGAGGCAAACACAGAAACTATTCCTTGAAGAAGGAGGATATGAAATGGTGCAGAGGAGGAGAGCCCTGGTGTCGAGGTGGTGCCTCGCTCGGGGATGTGCTGTTTGGGGTGGAACTGAAGCAAAGCCTGGCGCTCTGCCTGGAAAACAAAGGCAACTCTGATGTGTTTGAAAGCCTGTGGTTTAACAATGGTGATAATCCCCCCTTTGCAGAGCATTGCCGAGGTGTTCCGATGTTTTATTTGCATGGAGAAGCTGCGGGATGCTCGCCTGTGCCCCCACTGCTCCAAGCTGTGCTGCTTCAGCTGCATCCGGGTGAGTTCGCTTCTCACAGCTTATTTTTGCAAATGTATGAGCTGAAAACCGGCTGATCTTGTGAGAACGTTCTTGTTCCTTTTCCTGGAGTTCCAAGGATTCCTTTTTCCTCCTCTGTGCTCCTCAGTTTCCCTTTCAAACACTTTTATAACACCCTGAGGAAAAACTAGGCGGGCTGTGCATTGCGTTCCATGGTGCTAATTATAGGGACCATCTGGAATAAGTGCTGTTAAGGAAGAGACCCACAATGATTCCTTCTTTAGCATCTCCTGAGAGTCTGTGGTGCCTGTGTGGAAGACAAAAGTTGGGACAGGAATCAGATGCTGACTTTGCATCTGGGAAGGTCCTAACATCACCTCTTGTATCCTGGGGATGATTTATAATGTTCATCAGACCAGTGTGATGTGATCAGAAGGGGCTAAATCCTTCTCAGAGGAGTCTGGGGCACCACCAGAATCTCAGTTAATTTAAGGTGATGGTTACCAATGTATAACACCTCAGTTCCAAACCAGCTGCAGTTATGTGTTGGTGTAGCAGGAGAAGGTTCAACTGAGGTTTCCAGCCCTCCAAGTAGTATTTCCAGAAACTGGAACAGACATTCATCCTTTGCTTTGAAAGCTCTGACAAGAACTGTAGGTGAAGGATTTGTGCTGCATATTAAGAGTGTTGGATGACATATTGTTGCTGGGTGGTGAGAGATTATTCATGAGAATCTTTAAATGTAGTAGTGAGCTGACAAATACAAGCCCATCAACTGCTGAGCTCTTACACTTGTGAGTTGTAGTGGGCAGGTGAAGTTCTTTGCTCAGCTGTTTGTCTCTGGAGCTTTCTGGAAGAGAAACGTTCACAGGTCCTTGTGGATTTGGTCGTTGAACTGCAGGTATTTAATTGGCCTATAAATAGGAAGGAATAAGTTACCTTGAAGACTAATTAGACTGAAAAATAGGCTTCTTGTACCTTTTGGTTTCCTCTGTTGAAACATACTCTTTAGTCTGAGACTCCAGGAATCTGCCAAGTGGGTGGTTTCTAATGCAGTATTTAGTATCTCAGAATTCTCTGTGTAATTTTGACTGAAGCACCTTTGACATCTAAGAAAAGTGCTTGCTTGTTACTAAGGTACAAATAGCAGCTTCTTCTGTGACTAAGTGGTTAAACAGTTAAATCTGCTAATAAAAGGAAAAAATAGAAGAAGACTGTAATAAAAATAAATAACTCCTAATTAATGATAGAATGCACTTGCCTGCAATTCTTTTCTTACAGTCCCTTTAAAAAGGTTTTTCCTCTTTCCATCACAGCGTTGGCTGACTGAACAAAGAGCTCAGTGCCCTCATTGCAGGTAAGGTATTTTTAATATCAGAAACAAATCATCAGGAATTGGCTGTACTGTCCTGTTAGGATTGATTTTATTTTATTTTTTTTTTTCAGTGCAGGTTGCATTAAATTTATAAGCTTGATTACTTTTTTTTTTTCTTTTTGGAGACCTGGCTGCTGGTACTATAAAAATTGGCCCAGGTATAACACTTGCTGTAAAATACATTCTAGTTCTGTGACAGGCTAAGATCTTGTGACACTGTTGTTTTCAGTACATGTGGTTTGTGTAGTAAGAGTAACTAGATGGAATTCCTCTTAGAACTCTTTATATTTTTCTTATAAGAGTCAGAGACCAGAAGCTTCACTGTTCAGACTGAACTGTGTCCTTTTTTTGTACTGTAATTTGTATGATATCAGGCAGCTGCTCTGTATGGCCCTCTGGGGTGGTTCATTGTGTTCCCACCTCTCCCCAGCCCCCAAACGGGCAAATCGACTTAAAAATTTCTTTTTTTTTTTTTTTCCTGAAATAACTAATACAACTTCTGCTTTTTTTTTTTTTTTTTTTTTTGCCTGTGACTCTTCTGGTAGTGTAGAACTTGAGAATTCCCTTCGGTGCTTTTCCTTTCTCTCCTGGAGCCACACTGTTGCTCCTGCTCTGCTGTGCTTCTTGCAGGGCCCCACTGCAGCTCCGGGAGCTCGTCAACTGTCGCTGGGCAGAGGAGGTCACCCAGCAGCTCGACACACTCCAGCTCTGCAACCTCAACAAGCATGAAGAGAACGAGAAGGACAAGTAAATGGAGCATTCTCTGCATAAAGTGTTCCGTGGTTTGCCTTACAGGAGTGGGATTTTAGTTATCAGGGAACAAGCTGATAACTCTCACTTGCTGAAAAGCTGAGTTGTGCTGTCGTTTCTGTCACACTTCGGTGTCTTTGCCTAGAAAGTTGCTATTTCTGGTTCTACTCGACACATTTAAAATGAAAGATGGGGGAAACATGAAGGGCAGGAATACTTCTAAAGGCTCTCAACCCTTCTCAGTGACCAGATATCTGAAATAAGTCTTATCTCAATGGCTTGTTCATTTGGCAGTAGGTCCCAGTAAGACTGTGCCTGCTGATTTGGTATCTCAGCACGTAACAGCAGGGAAGCTGTTCTGAGCTGTCTTCTAGTCCTGAAAATGTAATTGATAAACCCAGTTGGAGAGCAAAGAAAATACAGAAAGTCCCCCCCCAAAAGCACTGATATTGCTCTGTCATGCTACTGGTGTTCATTCTCCTTCTTTGTCTTTGGAGCTTCCTGTATTTTCTGAGATACTGTTTTCCTAGGGTTCCTGAAATTTTGAGAAATGACAAAGCTCAGCTTGTCCTAAAAGCTTGTGAGCCATTTCTGTGGTTACTTTAGGTAGTGTATGATTAGGTTTTTAATAATGTGTAGCATGAACTTCTAAAATTCTGAGCTTGATTCCATGCTGATATCCTTTATCTGCTGGGTAGAAATCCAATTTTAGTAATGTACTTTCTGTGAAGTGCTTCCTGAGAGAATACTAAAAGCCACATTTATTTTACAAAAGGTTTTTACTGAATACAAGTGTTCTTCTTGCAAATATGTTTTGTGCTTTACTCTCAGTATTGTGTGGCAAAACAAGTGAAAAAGTTAAATTGAGTTTGTAGAAAATTCACAGCTATTTCCTGTTGATGAAAAGTGTATTTTTTTTTTTTTTTGTTTAAGGTGTGAAAATCATCACGAGAAGCTCAGTGTTTTCTGCTGGACCTGCAAGAAGTGCATCTGCCACCAGTGTGCACTTTGGGGAGGAATGGTGAGAGGAGACTTGCTCATGTACACACACTGAGAGGCTGCAAGCTTTGTGTTTGGCAGCAGCTTTGAAAAACTACAAATGCTGTGAAACTGTTGTTGTGGCTGTTGGATTGCCGTGAAAATACTGCAGTTGCACGTGTACTTGTAATTTAATAACATTGGCTGTGAAACCTGATACTTCCTGTTCATAATTAGAGAAGGAAATGGAATTTTTGCCAAAAGGAGCTCACAGTTACCTTACACAAATTCTGTGTGGCTATGAGGGTTTTTTGGGCAAAGGAAGAAGCCTTGCTCAGAAAATGCAGATAACACATTATTTAATTGTCCTGGCCTGTAATCCTGACTATCTTCAAAGCTGTAGCACAGCTTTTTTTTCATCACAGTGTTTTTCATCACAGTGTTTATCCGTTCAGTTGCACATTTCAAGGAGAAGCAGCTGGTCCTGTTTGGAATACAAGTGGTTAACAGAGCTGCCTTTGTTTGGGAAGGATGTTTTAATAATAAAAATAAAACTTCAATCGCTATTTGATTTGTTAGAGGGTTGCACAGTGAATGAAGCAGTTTATTTTTGGAGGACTGTTGAGACTCCAAATAACTCTTGACAGGAAGCTTTGATGGAATGAAAGCCAAATTCATGACTTCTTAAGAAGGGAAGTGAAAGACAGACTTCCTACATACAATCTGCTCTGGAAGTTTTCCAGGATGAGTGATACACTCAGAGGCTTTCTTCCCCTCTCTTTCAGGAATTTAATAGGAGTGGAATAAAGTGAAAAAGAGATGCTTTATTATTCACCACCTCCTTCTCCTCCTCCCCCTTTTTTTTTCTCTTTGCACAGCACGGAGGACACACTTTTAAGCCACTGGCAGAAATCTATGAGCAGCACGTCACCAAGGTGAACGAGGAAGTGGCAAAGCTCAGGAGGAGGCTCATGGAGTTGATCAGTTTGGTGCAAGAAGTGGTGAGGAAGTTTGCCTGTGGTACTCCCTTGGCAAAGGACAGCTGAAAAGTGGGATGTGGAAGTAGTTAATCCACCATGTCGTGTTCGTGGGGTTTTCAGTACCTCTGAAAAGCTGTTCCAGGACAGTTGTGAGATTATCCCATAGAGAGATGTTTTTACTTATTAGTTATACTCTTTTTACACAATGTGATAAGGTCAAAACCAGAATTGAGAATGTTTTGTGGTTGCTAGAGTTCAGTAACAGGGGATTTTTCTTTTGGGGTGTGCTGGTTAAAAGCTGGAGTTGCCCAGTTCTTCACTTCCAGAAGTGCAGTCTGCCATGCTAAACAGGTAGAAAAATGCTTTATTCTAACAGAGCTCATTTTCCTTTCTTCAAAATAATAAACTGGAAGCATATCTGAGCCTCCAGGATGGGCTGTAGAGCAGCTCACCAGTTGGAGATTTGTTTGTGTACTTTTCTCTTCCCTGTGGGTTAAATGTGTCAGACATCCAAATATCAGCACATTCAGCTTTGAAGTTTCAGTGGGAATTCCACAAATTCAGTGCAGTTTCTTATATCCCAGGAAGGATTATCTTTTATATTCTGCTGAATGCAGTTATATTTATAATGTGTGATCTTTGTGCAAATAAAATCAGGGGTTTTTAACAAGTTTCTGTATGATTTTTTTGCTTGTGCTGTTCAGGTTGTTGTTGTGGTAGGTGAGCTCTGCTCCAGCTCAGATGTGACTGTTGTATCACCACTTGTGTTTGTAAAATATTGAGAGTTTGTGGCCTTCACCTGCCAGGGAGAAGGAGCTCTTTTTATCACACTACTCTTGTTACCACAAAGAACTTTCCTGTGCTGCTCAAATTCCAGCAGAGAAACCGCTGGTTGCACTTTCAAATTTTGATATAAAGAATCCCCACATGACAAATCCCTGTGTAATGAGAAAATGTTGCTCAGCTTCCCTGTTAACCTTTGGGCACCCAGCAGAGGGCACACTGATGGATCCAGTGAAATCATGGCTGTACCAGGAACATCCTGGAATGCAGTTTACTCAAAACCACGTTCCTGTTGTTTTATTCCAAACATTCAGGCTTCAGCAGGACTGGGACTTATTTACTTGTCTTCTCCATAGGGCTGGAGGGAGACTCAGGGATTTCTGGGATCTGAGAGAGCGGAGTCAGTGTGTGAGTGAATGTTTTCATGGATGTTTTTCCTGCTCCAGGAGAGGAATGTGGAGGCCGTGCGCAGCGCCAAGGACGAGCGAGTGCGGGAGATCCGCAACGCCGTGGAGATGATGATTGCCAGGCTGGACACTCAGCTCAAGAATAAGCTTATCACTTTAATGGGTAGGGGTTTTTGGCCTTTTTTAGGGGTAGGAGAAATGTGTTAACAATGTGTAAATCCATTGGGAAACTTTCTTTCCCGGGGAATGTGAGTCCTTACACACTTTGTGGAGTTAAGTGTGTTAACTGCTGGCAGGAAACTTCCACCTCCAGCAAAGCCTTTGGTTAATTAAGTAGTTACTGTGATACAGTTCTAAGTTGTTAGACATAACCTGGTTATATTCTGTTACAAACTCCTCTATAACAACTTAGAGAACATTCCCATCTGGCTGGAAGATGTTTTTAGTACCTTTCAACTAAAGTGTTTCCTTCACCATTATTTATGTTGGTCAAGGAGTCCATCTTTGTAATACATACTCATTTTAATGTTAAAAAAAAAAATCAGAAGTGCAGTCAAACTTGCTTTTTTTTTGTCCAAAAAGCACCCCCAAAACAACAAACCTGCCTTTTCTGGGACACAGAATGTTTCATTATTACCTTAACCTCAAGTGAGTTCTTCACTACAGCTCTAATTAAAACCCTAGACTTGCTTTTCAAATGCTTTCTCAATCAACCTTGGTATATTTAGAAATCCTTTAAGTGTGTTCTGGGGCAGGTCCAAGTGGAAAAAAAGAAAAAAAAAGAAGAAAGAGAAGTGCAGTTTCTTAAAATCCAGTGAGTATGTGTTGTTTTTCTTTAAACATGTCTTTTCTTTAAACAGGTCAAAAGACATCACTTACTCAAGAAACTGAACTTCTGGAAACTCTGCTTCAAGAAGTAGAACATCAGGTGATTATGAGAAGAGATGGAATGTTGTGTTACACAGATCCCTTCCCAGCTGGCCTTTCTTATTTACTTTTTTATTTTGAAACTATTAATTGATGGGTGTTTCTCAAGGATACCTTTTCATTTAAGTGGCCTTAGTTTGCACAATCTCTTCTTAAAAACACATTTGTCTTCTAGGAGTAATCAAAGGTGTTCTGTTGCTTGATAAACTAGTACAGGGATTAATAACAATATCCTATAAAACTATAAAGTTATATATAAACTGGTTTAACCTAAGTGAAGGACATGGTTGTTGTACCTGTCATTGTAGAATTTCAGAAACAAAACAACCAAAACCTCCAAGCTCCATTTCACGTCGTGTTGTGGGTAAACTTTCTGAAGCTGTGACACAAGTGCAATTTATTTGTTTAAAAGCAAAAACGGTCAAAACCTTTGTTTTCTACTGACCTAAGGATTTTTTCCTTCTTTTTCCCCCTGTAGTTACGATCCTGCAGTAAGAGCGAGCTGATATCCAAGAGCTCAGAGATCCTGATGATGTTCCAGCAGGTCCATAGGAAACCCATGGCCTCCTTTGTCACCACTCCTGTCCCCCCAGACTTCACAAGGTCAGTGTTGCATTTCTGTGCTGTTTGTAGTCTGAGCTTGGCAACCCTCTCATAAAGGTTTGTTTTGCTTGTTAAAATCATGTTTAAAAGTCTCTTACAGCAGAGTATCTGCTCAACTTACTCCTCCTGGTAACCTGTGCTGCAAGTAGCCCTGTTCCAGCAGGGCTTATTTTGTCTGCAGTCCCTGCTGGGGACTCAGGACAGTGGGTTCCAGCTCTTTTTTTTCTCTTTTACACTTAGTTTACTGATTTGTCCTTTTTTTTTTTTTTTTTCTCTTATTATTGGGTCACTCAGTGTATAATTGCAAGGCTCTCATGAGATGCCTCTGCAGGTCACCTTAATTCAGAATATCCAGCCAAAATCACTTCATAGCACAGTTCTTCGTGAGGAGAGAGCTGCTGCTGCTGGGTTCTGTGGGAGCCTGTGCAGTTTAGGCTGCCTGAAAAATACCTCAAAAAAACTGAAAGTAAAAGAAGTCTCAATAATTAGAGAAATCAGTTTGGCCTTGTCATGATTTAACTCTGAATGTTCATTTTTTAATGGCACCAAGGTGGTCTGAAACAAACTTTAAATGTTGTGCTTTCAGCCACCAACAGTTTCATCCCTTCTAGAGCTGCCAGGGAGCCTTACATTAAAAATTCACCACATTAGGAGATTATTAGCCAGCACAGGTAAAAGGGCAAATCCTCTTAAATACTTCTGGTTGCTATAAATATTAGTTTTATTGTTGTGTGCTATCACATAGAGAGGTACTGGAGAGAAAGCTTATAGATGGAATGATACCACAATAACCCAGTGGCTCTGCTGACCCAAATTATCTAAAATGATTCTGCAGATTGCAAAAGTTGGGATTTTTAATGTCCTGTTATTCCACTGTCATATATTTATTCCTTCCCCCGCAGTGAATTGGTTCCAGCCTATGACTCAACTACGTTTGTCTTGGAAAACTTCAGGTAAGAATTTATCTTAAATTAGTGTGAATGTTGGGAACCTTCTTCCATGTCTTCCCTCCCTGAGCAGTGTTATTTAAAACACAGAATAGTCTCTACAGAAAACTGTTGGATCTTGGAATTCCATTAAAAAATCTCTTGTTTGCCAGGTGAACAATCAACCCCAGCTAAACTGCTTGCTAGAAAGATTTCTCATGATAAAAGAAAATTACTTATTTTTCTTTTTTAAATAAAAATGGGACGATTTTAGGAGGAGTACATAGATTTGGATGGACACTTAGCTCACATGCTGCTCCATGCTCCTGCAGCAAGAAGGATGGTTGTGGAATGGAACAGTGGAGTTGTTTGTGCAGCTCAAGGTCCCAGGGAAGGTTCCGCTTTGTCCCAAAATCAGGTGTTTCCTCCTTCCCCCACAGCACGTTGCGCCAGCGAGCGGACCCCGTGTACAGCCCACCCCTGCAGGTGTCGGGGCTCTGCTGGAGACTGAAGGTTTATCCGGTGAGTTCTGTCTTCTACTGGAGTTGTCACCCCATCCCAGACACTTCACCAGCATTCCCAGGCTTCTCCTGTCAGGAATCATCACTTATGTTGTCCATAAAAAGCTGCAGGGGAAGAACATCAGAAGGTTGTAGAGTTGATCACCAACTCTGGAGAATTCTCTGCCTCCAGCTCTCCAGCAGGAACATTCTCCCTGCAGTTAACCTGGTTGATTTAAAAGCAGTTAAAAATGGGGCTTACCAATATGGCAGAGAAATTTTAATAGCTATTTCTGCCCTTTATGTCTCAGTGTTTATTTGCAAATGTCTCTTGCAGAAATGAGGTGTAGAAAAACTTACTCTTTGTTCATGAACATCACTTATTGGGGAAGGTGGGAGGAGGACAAGGTGTTAGTTGTTCACTGTGCATCCAGTTCTCAAGCTGGGCATTTAAAACGTGTGTAATGAACTAAAGTCCTTTCAGTGGGCTGAATATTCCAATTTCTGAAGCAGTAGCTTTGTCCATGTTGGAATGTTAACCCACAGGGTGGGATGTTTTTACAGTCCTGGTCTGCAGAAATAGATGTTTGGTGGTGGAGCACCAGTTGTGTCTGTCAGTGATTTCTGGGGCATCCTCAGAGAACTGGCTCCATTCTTTACACCCACATGTGCCCAGAACTGTGTTCTTGCAGTGCAGGGACAGAAAGGTGTGTAGGTTATCAGTGAATTCAGGATTGGCTGCATGAGTTGTGCTGTCAGAAGGCATTAAAATCTATTTTTTCAATGGTAAGTTGAAATGTTCCTTCAACCTGGAGGATTGAAGTTGAGCCATTCTTCGTCCTCAATCCAGGTGAGTGTGATGGAGGTTTTGCTGTACTTCTTCTTGATTTCTGGTGACTCTAATATTGTTTCTCAGTTAACTGCTCTAACTTTTTCATGTTGCATGGGGTTTTTTTTCCTGAAGAAATGGCTCTTTTTCTCAAAAATTAAGTAGCTGTGAAATGTGGCTGTGTGTAAAATATTTCAGAACTAATGCTTGACCTGAAATAATGTTTTTCTGATACATTGACAAGTGTTTGTCTATTCAGACTTCCACTAAATCAAAACCCTAAAGTGTTAATAGAATAATAAAAGTTTTGCCTTGAGATCTGTATCTGATATATCAATACTACTGTGGATATGCTTCCAGTTGCAAATTCCTTGATTCATGTTAGAGTAGGAGGTCACTGAAGACTAAAAATCACAAGTGTAACATCCAGAGTAGATTCCTTCTGCAAATTCAGTGTCATTTGAAGCTGTTTTTCTAAACTTTTCTAAACCTTCTATACCAAGGTGTCTTGTTTTTTTTTTTCTGATTTTTTTTTTCTTATTTTAATTAATTTCTCAATTTTATTTGAAGGATGGAAATGGAGTAGTAAGGGGCTACTACCTGTCTGTGTTCTTGGAGCTGTCTGCTGGATTGCCAGAGACATCCAAGTAAGTAAACCTGTAGTAAGAACAGACTTTGGGTATTTTTTCTATTGGTGTTTGCTGAGAATGGCCTCAAGGTCTGTGGTGTTGCCAGGGATTGATGCAGAGCCCTCTTGGAAAGAATGGTGGGACTTGTGTTGTTCACTGAGCTTTGAATTGCTCCCAAAGATAACTTAAAGTTGCTTCTCAAGATAGAAAGCAAGTTGGCAAAACAACTGATAGGAGTATCTGTCTCAGTGCTCAGTCCCAGAGTTTACTCTGCTCCCTTTTGCTCTTTCTTCCCCCTTGCACTGTTTCAGTGTTATTTTAAGGCCGTTCAGCTGGGCAGAGAAGCCTCTTGGGAAGTGCAAGTGCTAAACCTGACCCGTTCAGCAGCCCTGACTCCTTTCTTTTGGCCCTGGCCCCTGTGCAGGTACGAGTACCGTGTGGAGATGGTTCACCAGTCCACCAACGACCCCACCAAGAACATCATCCGCGAGTTCGCCTCCGACTTTGAAGTCGGAGAGTGTTGGGGCTACAACAGGTTCTTCCGCCTGGACCTGCTGGCCAACGAGGGCTACCTGAACAGGCAGAACGACACCGTGATCCTCAGGTGAGGGGGCAGCTCTGGGGGGCTCAGTGTCACCTCTGCTGCTGAAACAGGAGAGAATTTGGGAGCAGAGCTTAAAATGTGTCTTGTCACAAATGGATTTCACTGTCAGCGGCTTCAGAGAAGGAAGTTGCCAAAGGGAGTTGTGGAAATTTGAAGTATTTTGAGGAGTAGCTGCTCCTGACTTTAATAAGTTAAGGAAAGAACCTTCACCCTCTAACCTTTAATAAGGGTTAGAGATCTGTAGCTCATGGAATTGAAGGAAAAGGGTGTTTTCTCCACTCTTTAGAAACAGCTGTAGTGAGCATAGGAGAGCTCTGGGAATAAAGAGAGTCTGTAAGTTAAGAGAACTGATGCAGTCACTGGGAACTGTTATATTAGGAGAAAATGTAGGAGCTGCATCCATCTGCTTCAGATATTGTCTGTAGTGTGTGAATTTTGTTAGTGTTGGTTTGTGAGGAACTCCCTCTCCTACAGAACTCTCCCTGCTGCCAGTCAGGGGGTTCAGGACACTGAGCACAGAAGCACCTGATGTCTGTTAAGTTTTCTGTTAAGTTTATTTCATCACTAGATTTTAGGTTTTAAGATGTTCTTCTCCAGGGCTTTTTGGAGGAAGGAGGGGACACCAAAACACAGACCTAACAAAAACCCTCATAAAAACCTTTTCCAACATTCCTTTGAAGGTTCCAAGTGCGCTCCCCAACCTTCTTCCAGAAGTGCAGAGATCAGCACTGGTACATTGCTCAGCTGGAGGCAGCTCAGACAAGTTATATCCAACAAATAAATAACCTTAAAGAAGTAAGTGAAAGGTGTGACAATGTAAAATCACCTTTAACTGACCAGTAATTAATTACCTGGTTTAGGTTACAATATTCACGATTGTCAGTTGTGTCTATTGGGAGTTTGATATTGGTGTTATTAAAGTAGTATCAATGCAAGTCACCAAACTTATGGATTTGATGGTGATGCTCCATTATTGTTTTCTCTGTTTATTTTTGTGCCTCCTTGGGACATTTCAGAGGCTTGCAATCGAACTGTCCCGGACCCAGAAGTCACGAGGGGTTTCACCTCCAGACACTCATCTCAGTCCCCAGAACGATGATGGGTCAGAAACAAGGTCGAAGAAACCTGGCCAAAGCATTGAAGCTCTGCTGGAGAACTTCTCTGCTCCAGGATTAGCACGGGAGAGCAAGGAAGAGGAGGAGGAGAAGACCCAGCAGGAAGACTTGAATGTAGGAATTTTTCTGTGTCCTGCCTTTCTGTTTGTAGCTTTCTGCGATAGGACAGCAACAGAAACACAGGGGAACTCCTGAATTGTAAATTAGATTTATTATCCTTGGTGTGGAAATAGGAGATGACACACTCGAGAGCTGTCAGTGAGAGTTGTTCCAGAACAGAGCTAATGGATCCCTCCACAAAAAAAATTCCAAATTCCAGCTGAAAAATCCAGCTTTTCTGTTACAGCCCTTACTGTGCTTTGAGACCCTTCTGTGTGACAGGATGACCCTGGGGAGAGTTTCTGTTCACAGCTTTTGGGGGATGCATCAAGGTGCAACCAACATGTTCCTTTATCCAAAACCTCGCTGTTTTCCCTGCAGCACGAGCTCTCAGATGGTGACCTGGATATAGACCTTGCTGGGGAAGATGAGGTGAACCACCTGGATGGCAGCAGCTCCTCAGCAAGTTCAACAGCAACCAGTAACACTGAAGAGAATGATATAGATGAAGAAACTATGTGAGTAACTTCAAATGCCTTTCAGGTCATCACTTTATGTCCCAGGGCAATCATCCTAATTCCAGTGGAAGTGGTTTCATTTGCTGTATCACAGCTGTGGGGTATGTGGGATTCCAGTGCAAGGTGAGAGGTGCTTCCCACACTGGAAACAGCTCAGAGTTAACACTAAACATTGAATTTTTGGTCAGCTAGTTACCATCTTCCTGATCTCTTTATTTCAGTGTTGCATTTGTCTTTGACAAGTGATGATCTGTGAAGGTTCTTTCCCAAAACACTCCTGAGAAATGTTTCAGCACTGTAAGAAAAGAGAGGTTTGGTGTTGGGAAGTGTTGTAGCAGCAGGAGAGTGATAATAAGGACAGGTGCTTAAAATGGAGAATTCAAAACCCTTGGCTGAGCCAATGTCAAATCCTGGAATCTTCATTAAAGCATGAGAATGTGTTACAACATGTGCAAATATAGAAGTTTGCAGGACAGGTTTTGCAGTCTTAGGTACGAGTGATACTTTTTGGCCTCTTGGTTGAGTCAGTCATTTCATTTCCACACTGTCATTGTTCAGCTTGTGTAGCTTGGAATGCAGAAAATACTATTTACAGCACTTTGGGTTGGTTTTGAGGTTTGTGCCACAACGTTTAGCAAGAGCTGAGAAAAGCTAATAGTTGTATTTTCCTTTTTCCTGCCTAATCATCCTCCAAGGTCTGGAGAAAATGACGTGGAATACACCAGTACCATGGAGCTGGAAGAGGGAGATCTCGTGGAGGACGCAGCAGCTGCTGCTACTCCTGGAGCATCAGGTATGAAAAAAAAGACTTCAGAATTCCCACCTCTGCGAAACACTGCTGGATTCCTTCCCCTCTTCTTCTTGGAAGCAAAGCCAAGCTGCGTGTTCTGCAGGCATTTCTATTTTTGGAAATGCTGCATCATGTGCTTTGTGCTGATTATTGCAGTGTAGCAGAAACACTTCGTCAGTTCAATAAAAAAAAGGGGGGGAAAAAGTCTTCTGCTGGTTTAAAAATGATGTATAAGTTTGGAGGGCAGCTCTGTGCCTCTCTGAAATTCCTTGTGTTCCCATCAAAAGTAAACTGAGAAGCAATTTTTACTGGTATCTCTGTGACCTCTGAGTGTGTGACACGTTCACTCAGATTTTAGTGCCCTGCAAAGCCTAAAGAGTGTGGAGGGAATGAAGTAAAGAATCCTCACAAGTGAAGCAGAATTGCAATTTAAATGCAATATGAAAGTGTTCCAGGATTTCTTGCAACCTAGGGATGATGACAGTCGTAGGTTAATAAGATTCTGAGGAAAATATATCTATATGGAATGATAGTATATTTATTTATGGCAAAGCTACCAAATGTGCCATTCTCTGGAAGTGCTGTTTGTGCTGCTGGTGCAAATCTGCCAGGGCTTGAAAGACAGAATTCCTTAACTGTTTAATAACTCCTTGAAAATTTCTTGTGAGCTTGGAAGTTGAAGGGACCCGTGTGTCTCCTCCTGCAGGGAGAGCCTTTAGAGTAGTAGCACAGTGGCTGTAGGAACTGTAGAAATTTAGGAGGTTTTGGAACATAATTTTTAACAGCATTTGTAAAAGCTGACTTGATCTCTTCACCTGAGCTTCTTGCATTTACCTGTTTTCCAGTCTGACTGTTAGTTCCAGCCTGGCTGTGTTGGAAGGGAGTTGTTCTAAACTGTACAAATTTAGTTTCACAGATCAAACTACTTTCTCTGAAGACTTTGCATCCTTTGAGAGCCTTGGCCACTGTGTAGGGGGAATGTCCCTCTTGATTTAACTGGGGACACCCACACCACACCTAGAAAGTTTGTGCATGTCTTCAAAATAAATGCTCTTTGTATTGATGAGTTAACAAATCTATTTATTAAGAGACTTACATAAAAGGTAGGAAGTGAAGCACTTCCCCCCTCCCTGTGCTTTTTATCTTAAACTTTAATTAGAAGCATATCTGATTGCTTTCAGAACCCATCAATCCATGAAACACCGATGTCTTGTTAAGTTTCATGGAATGTGTTCATTCTTAATCTGCTTGGATAACCCTGTCTCTTTGTTTTGCCCGGGAAATAATGCATCCCTGTGTCCCACACATTCCCATTCCTTCTGTTTCTCTTCTTTAGGTACAAGCCACAGCTACACCAGTGCCAGTGGGAGACCTTCCCGACGGGGAGCCAGTGCCCTGGGCTCCACAGCCGGCAGCAGTTTGCTGGATATAGATCCCTTAATTTTAATCCACTTGCTGGATCTGAAAGACAGGAATGGTATGGAAAACCTCTGGGGCCTTCAGCCACGTCCTCCTCCCTCTCTTCTGCAGAACAGAGGTAACTACATCACGCATCAGATGATTTAAT
Organism: Lepidothrix coronata; assembly: GCF_001604755.1. Taxonomy (NCBI): domain Eukaryota; kingdom Metazoa; phylum Chordata; class Aves; order Passeriformes; family Pipridae; genus Lepidothrix; species Lepidothrix coronata. The sequence continues at coordinate 1,306,101 of NW_016690271.1, read as the reverse complement.
TCCAGCCTGGGAATGTCTCAGAGCGCAGTGGGAGGTGACTGGAAGGGCCTTTTCTGGAAGGGGTTAGCTCTGAAAGCCAACACAACACACAGCAGCTCTCTGCTGAGGCAGCAGGTCCACCTCTCCCTGCACATATTTGGTACCCAGAGTGGCTGGGAGTACTTGGAGAACAGAGTAAACTAACAAAATAAATCCTGGGATTTACTTCTGCATGAGAAAGGCAATTAGGAGCAGAAAAATGTGTGCAGTTGTGAGGCTAGAAGAGCACGTGTGAGTGCTTGTGGAAGGGGAATGGATCAAAATGTCAGGAGCCAAAAATAGTGATGGCATTTGAATAATTGAAGACTTTGAAGGGTATTTGTGGTTCATTTAGGACCCTTCAACCGAAAACAGCAACGAACTCCCTGTGCAGCAGAGGCAGGAGAGCTGGGAATCTGCACCCAGGGCTGGTCCTGGAGGCTGCTCCTTCCCCTGGTTTTGATAGTGAAGAATTAAAACTGAATCAAACCTCAATAATGCATTTATCATGTTTAACACTTGGAGCTGCTGCTCCACCACCACAGCATCTCATCTCAGGTCGTTCTGAAACAACCTTTGGTGACTCCCCAGAACAGCAGAGAAATAATGGTCCCTTTGCTACAAATAATGCTTGGGTTTGCTGCCACAGTGCCACTGGTGTCACTCAATGTAAAAGCTGACTCAAACTCTTTGTTCCCTTGTTTTGTTCCTTTGTCATTAGCTTTTTAAATGTAGTTACATAAACAGTCATGAATTTTCAGTGGCTGTAACCTGTATTTCCAAAAATGGAAGTCACTTCGACAAGGATGAAAAGAGGGGAGCAGCACATGAACTGTGAGTCTCAGCTCTCCTTTGCCTGGAAAAAGCCCTGGACAAAAGGAGTTCAGGGGAGGGCTTTGCACTTTGTGCTGTGCCACTGGGGCAGGGTGAACCTCTCCTGTTGTGCTGAGTGGCCTCCTGGTTGTCTTTAGCTGCTGGTTACACAGCCAAAATCACCCGTTGTGTGGAGGCTCCCTTGAGGTTTGAGTGTGCCCAGAGCTTATTCAGGCTGGTCAGAGAAGAGAAAGCTGCTATTGCATTTGGAGTTTGCCAGACTTCACCTCCTGGGGTGAAGGTTTCTAAGAGCCACTTGACTTCAGGGTTTGGAACACCTGAATTTGCAGTGAAACACTCACAGAATTTACCACACTTCACACAAACATCCAGGTTGATCTAATTCCAGCTGAGCAGCACAGAGACTTACTCAGGTATTAGCTGCTTGACCTGATCTTCTGCTGGGAGGTACTTAAGGAAATTCCTTCCCTAGCTTCTGATTTCTTTGAGTTCTCTGTGCTCACATATGTTGGTGGTACAAGAATTTTATACAGACAGTCAACAATTTTTCTAAAAACATGTAACAAAGTTGGCATGAACTGGCAGCCTGGTTGGTGAACTCAGGTGTCACCAGAATTCCTGCAGCAGTACTGGGAGCCCGGTTCCTTCCAGAGGGCAGGTTCTGGGGCCTTATTCCATCACAGGGAACAAACCCTTGCTGTCCCAGTAGCTGTGCGGTGCTTGCAGCCTCAGTACGGTGCCACACCAGGACAGAAGGGTACCTGTGTCCCTCATTTTTATAGCAGGGCAAATGAGCTGTTAAAAATTGATGTCTGTGTTTATTGGAGAATGGTTTTACTCACCTGCTGTGGTCTCTAACTTTTCCCTTGGTGTGAAGCCTCATCCTATTCCCTGAAGGACCGGGACCAGCGGCGGCACCAGGCCATGTGGCGAGTGCCGCCCGACCTGAAGATGCTGAAGAGGCTGAAAACCCAGATGGCTGAAGTCAGAAGCAAAATGTCAGATGTGAAGAACCAGCTGTCTGAAGTGAGGAGCAGCAATGCTGGCTCTGGTGAGGGACAGCCCAGCTTCTTCTCCATCGAGCAGGGGGCTCTGGCTGCCTGTGGGACCGACAGCTGCAGCAAACTGCAGGAAATAGGGATGGAACTGCTGACAAAGTCTTCAGTCACCAGTTGTTACATAAGGAATTGTAAGTGCGTGGAAAAGGGGGGATTTAAATGTCACCCTTGCAGGTGGTTTGTACATCTCAGCATCTGGAAATAGGCCTTGTGTAGTTCCTCATTCTCAGGTTCAGCTGTAAGCACCAGAAATGTAACCCTGCCCTGCCTTTGAGGAAGTAAATGTCACTGAAACTGAGTTCACCCAAACTTTACTCCACGGCCAGTGACACACCTGATGCAGTGAGAACATTCTGAGGCTTAACCCAGGGTCAAACTGATCCAGGCTGAGGGTCACTCCCTGGGGACTGCTCTGTGTCTGGCCCAGCTGTGAAATTGAGGCTGTTGCATGGTGCTTGCCAGGGCACAAATTAAACAGACTTGCTGTATTTACTAACTTGAAATCTTTCTAAAATCCAAGTAAGCCAGGGTTTGGGTTTGGATCTCTCTACACTCTCGTGCTGACTGAAGGAATGTGGATGGAGCTTTGTGAAGGATGCCTTAGTGTAAAGCCAGTGAGCATGACTTGCATACTCTTGGCCACATCCATAGTCAGCCAAGCTTCCCTCTAGCCCAGGTCTTGGACAGGAAAGCCGTGGAAGGAGTTTTGTGCAGGACTGGGAGTTAATGAGCAATGAGAATAATGTGGAGCTTCACCTAAGCACAAGGACAGGATACTGCAGTGGTTTGACTGAACACTTGTCACATCTTAAAACTATTTTTGCAGCTGCCAGTAAGAAAAGCGGCTCAGCAAAGCCCCTTCGCTCTGGAGCAGCGGGAAGTCTGTCCCTGAGGAGAGCCATGGACTGTGGGGATGTGAATCTGCGTGTGAAGGGAGACACTCAGACTCCTGAAGGTAACCCAGGCCATTGGTCCTTGTGTGACAGGGCACAGCTTGGCATCTGTTGTACAAAAGCTTCTCCATAAGTCTTTTATTTGGCATCTGGAGTTTCCCTGAAACTTGACTGGATCCTTTCCCAAATGTAGTGAATGTTCCTGTACCTTTTGGGAGCCGATCTGGGAAGCAGAACCTTGCAGTGGGCATAAATAGATGTGTTAGGTGTTACTTTTGGTCTCAATGAAGATATTTCAGGGAAAATCCTGGATCAAAAAGTACTGACCCAGGTTTAAACTGTGGTTTGACTTGAAGGGAACTCGAGAAATCCCATGGATGGGGGGCTGTAGGAGTTGTACGATGGTGCCGCTCCTGAGTTTGGCGAAGCCAGGGCTTCACTTTGAGTGGAAATGAGGGAACATCTGACAGAGGAACGGGTGTTTTGCCCCTCTCAGGTGCTCAGAGAGGGAATGGAGGGTCACAACTGTGCTCTCTCTGCTCAGGTGGCCTGGGCAGCTCCAAGCTGGGCAGTCGGCACCGGGCCCTGGCCGGCGCGGCCGAGGCGCTGCCGAAGGAGGACAGACCTTGTGAGGGCTCGGATTCCGACGGGGGAGTTTCTGCCCTGACTGGCTTGGCTGCTGTGGAGAAGACCAGAAAAGTTGGTGCTCTGGGGTAAAGATTTTATTCTTCTTTCCTCCTGTTGTCTCCTCCCCCACCTTCCCTTGATCTACAAAAAACTCCACAATCTACTAAAACCAGGTGCTTGTAGCATGAAAGGGAGATTACTTTGAAGTTTACTTGCTTGCTGCTGTTCCCTCTGGACATTAATTTTTGGGTTTATAACTAGGTTACAAGTTGTCTTTTCTTTTTTCCTTTTCTTTCTTTTTAGTTTTTTTTCTTTTATTTTGATCAGCTGTGACTGGAGCCTGACACTTGGATTTGAAAGGCATCCCAGTCTGTTTTCCCACTGTTCCATGCAAAATATCCTCTGACTGAGATTTAATCACTTTTGATTTCCTTGTTTTAAGATGATGTTTTTCACTGTGCCTTTATTTTTCATCTGTTTCATGATAATTCCCTGTTGGGCAACTAAGCAAAGGGCGATGGAGTGCTCAGGTTATTTCTTTCTAAGTAGCTAAAGTCACCTTTTTTGGAAGAAAAACTGGAAGAGTCTGAGGAGTAATTTTTTTCAGATTTTAAATATTTCTAAATCAATCCAAGCTGGGAGTTTAAGTGGGTATGCAGGAGATTTAAGCAATGAGTAAAACTGGATGTGGCACTAAAAGGATTTGTTTCTGTGACTGAATCCAAGCCGAATTTCTAACGCGGGGTTTTGCGTTTCTCCTGAATTCTTTCTCAAGCTCAAACTCCAAGGGCTGTCGGACAGAAGGGGCACAGGCAGGAGGTCTGGAGAACAGCTCTGAGCCCGGGGAGCTGCAGGGAATGGCCTCGGAAGGCACCTCTGCGGGGCCAGAGGAAGGTAACGGGGGTGCCGGGGGGGGCGGGTGCAGCGTGGCAGCACTTGGGGCTCTGCTGAGCCGCCTCTGCACTGGGACCTCGAGGGGGAAAGAAAAGGAGGAAAACCCCCCAAAGCCAACAAGCCCCAAAACCTGCTTTCATGGCTGTTGAACTTTGCTGTAACGTTTGGCAGCTGTGGAATAAAGGTGAACGAGGAGAGGGGCTGTGTGTCCTTGCTGTGTGTGGAGGAACGGGGATGTCACGGAGCAGCAGATGTGGTGCCACCTCCCTCCCTGGACAACCAGCTGCTTTTTGTACCTCTTCTTTTGTCTCCAGGTCTTTGCTTTGGTGTCCAGTCCAGTGGCCTTGAAAAGGATTTCTTTTCTAATTAAAACAGTGGTCAGTGACCTTGGCTTTTAAGTCTCCTGCCTTCAGGGACAAACCCCCCTGGTCACTTCCTCCACGTCCTCACTCCAACCTCTCCAGCACTTCATTCCTGCTGGGTGTTGTGGTACATAAGCCAGTTTCCTTAGAGACTTGGAGGAAACTTTTCCCCCTCCCTTCCTGCATCCTTTCCACGCTGGAAAAAAATAATATTGCCTTTTTTTTCCCTTTCTTTTTTGAAAGTCCACGTAGAAGAGTTTTTCTTATCTTGCTAAAACTCTCCTGCCTTCCACCCCTGCACTGATTTGAATTTCAATGACTGGATTGTAGCTCAAAGCCTATATTAAGGTGCCAGCATCCATCTCGAGCTGCAGTTTGTGCGGGATCGTGTGGGAGTTGGCATTTGCAGAAGGTCTCTCAGTGACAAAACTGAATTTCTGCTCTTAGTCACTGCAGCGTGATCGTGATGCAGCTCCGCTCCTGGGGCAGAGCCCAATAGGAGAGCGCTTCAAACCCTCAAATACTTCATTGTTAAAAACCCCAGGAAGCAAATATTACAATTCTGTTCTCCTTTCAGAGGAAAAGCTGCAGTGGAGTTGGCCCCTCACTTGGCTTTTCCTTAGCAATGAGTGTTGGCTCTTAAGAAGTAAAAAGTGTCTCCCCCAGAACTGCCCAGTGCACACCCAAGGTCTGGCACAGCCAAAGCCACCACCTTGATGGCACCAAGAGCTGTGGTTCTGCTTTGAGGGGTCGTTTGTTTGTTGGGTGTGACTCAAATGCAGTGCTGCTCGAGGGCTCTGGCAGGTCCATCTGCCCCACGGGTCGTGTTCAGAAAGCAACTTTAATTTTTTGAATTGCAGCTGGAGGGGAGGGAGATGTGCACTCCTGGGCTTGGGCTCAGCTGGTGGCACGTGGGAACTGCTCCTCTGGAGTGGGGCTGCCCGGCAAAATCCAGCCGTGGTCTGGTACTGCTGCTCTGTCGGATCCCTCCGTGCTCTGGGAAGCACATGGAGCTGCTCTCCATGTCCTCCTGCCAGCCTTGGGGATGTGATATTGGGAGCTCTTCCATGTGAAAGGGTCTGATAACTGAGCTGCGTGGATCTCACCATCCTCTTTGCCTGGGGTGTGTCTCTGGTGTCTCTTGCAGCCGGGGTGTGCCAGAAGCACGTCCTGCATCTCCTGCCGGGAATGAGCAGCGACAGTGACATCGAATGTGACACGGAGAACGAGGAGCAGGAGGAGGCCGCCTCGCCCTCAGAGGTGTTCAACCAGGCCTTCTCTGTCCAGCCCTCCACCGAAGGTAGGGTGGATATTCCAAGCCCCCCCTCCCAAACACTCCCACACAGCTGTGGGGTACAGATCCCGGGGTGGGGGGCTGTGGAGGTGTTAAAGCTCAAGCAAGTGCCAGTAAGATTTGGAACTCCTCTCTTGGGATACCAGTTAAAACAGATCAAAACAGGAAAGGGAGACTCTTCCTAGCCTTGAGAAGTCAGTTCAGGTGAGTCTCCTGGGGAAGGGTTGGAAAACCCACAGTGCCAGTTCCGAATTGGAACTCCCTGTGTGCCAGCACTGGCACTGTAAGTAGGCTAATTCCAGGGAGGTAACCACTGCCTTAGACATGGATTTGCATCTTAATTGGCAGGAGTGAGCTTGGAGCAGTTCAGTGGAGTTTCAGAAACTTGTCTCACTTTTGGTGTAAAAGCTTTAACTTCCAATCAGTGGATCAAAGCTGGGAGGCTGCAGCTGCCCCGGGGTGAAGTTTGGGCCGAGTCAGGGGAGGGGAGGGAGCACCCACTGGTGTTCTGGTGCCCCTCTGGTGAAGGTGACTGGGCTCTGTTGGTGTGTCACCCTCAGAACACTCCTCGGTGTTACCGGATGGCGACCAAGTGAGTTCTGACGATCTCGGCTTTGTCCCTGGAGATGACACCACCAGGTAACGGGGACGGTTCTCCTTGGCCAGCCCTGGGGCTGCACCTTCCCTGTGCTGCTCCAGGAGCTGCAGCCACAGAGCCAACACTCCTCCTGCTGTGGGTGTTGGTACAGTCTGATCCCTGTGTTTGGCAGCACCAGGGGGAGGCCATGGCTGCCCTGCCCCCCTGAGCTCCAAATGGGAATGAGGAGTCTGGGAATGAGGGAGGGCAGGTTGAGTTCTGAATGCTTCTGTAATCAGCACAAAACTGATTGGGTTGAAGCAGCTGACATGAAGTTCTGACTCCTAAGACTGTATTTGCTTGAATCCTTAAAACTGCCCCAGCAGGAGGGTTTTCAGTGGAATCTCTTTGTCTGGAGCAGGTAGAGTGTGGGCTTGGGGCCTGAAGACCCACCACTGCATCCCTGGGGAGAGGGGTGTGCATTCCCTGGAGCTGAGCCCGAGGCTGCTGTCGATGGCTGTGTGTGCTCTCCATTCTGTGGTTCTTCTGCCATTGTCTTAAACCTGTCCCTGGGGCACAACGACCTTGGAAGGCCTTGCACTACAGGTTGCATTCCTGCTGGCTCTGCCAGCCTCACGTGCTCTGAGGAACTGTTGGGAAGGTGCTGAGCCCTGTCCTGGGAGGTGTGTCCTGCTGGAATAGCCACGAGCGTGGGACTGTCCTCATTTTAACCCCCGGGGCCTGGCGGTGGCTCCAGAGCTGGGGTGGAACAGGCACCACACGAGGTGTTTCCCCGGTCAGTGACATGGACCAATCGCACCCATTGCCAAACTCTTTGCCACTGTTCGTTACATTTTGAGCTGCTCAACTACTTGTGAAGCCCCTCTGGGAGCTGCCCCCTGGTTAGTGACAAAGCATGAGGCCCTGTGAGTACCCGGTGTCGTCCCTGTCCTGCTGCCCGTGCCCTGTGTCCGTGTGAATGTGCCGCCCTGGCCGTGCTGTACGATTTAGTTTGAAACTGTTTGCACTTTGTTAATAAAATTGAATGTTGAAACCTGAGGTGGAGTTCTGGGTGTTTGAGTGAGGTGGTGGGGGCTGTCAGGGTCCGAGCACAGGCCTGCACAGCCCCTCTGGCTGCTCACGGGAGGACTTCTCCCTGTCATCCACCTGTCACTTTTTTCTTTCATTATTCAATGAAAAGCACTTAAACCCCTCTGGGATTTTTAAAGCTGTGTTTGTAAAAGCCAGATCAAATGCTTAAATCTTGATTCAAATAGGCAGCGAGGAGGATGCACAGTTTTTACCCAGCTGGGTTTGTGTTTCTCAGCTGCAGAGGGAGCACAGCCTGTTCCAGGGCCAGGCCCCTCTCTGTGGTGGTTGTGGGGGCTCAGGGTGTGCAGGGCTGTGGGTGCATCACTGCCCTCAGCTCAACTGGTGTCCTCACAGAGCTCTGCCTCTCCAGCACTTGCACAGGGTGAGAGGCAAGTGAGAGGTGAGAGGCCCAACTGAAGGAATTGAGTGATCAGGCACAGGGGTTGTGTCCTGCCTTTGAGGGGCCATAGAGGAGCTGGTGATTTGCTCACCTTATGGAGAACTTACTTTTGGAGCTGGTTTGTAAAGAAGAGGTGGGGAAAGGGGCTTGGGAGATTTATTTATGTACTTGGACTGTGCCACCACAGCCTTTTGGGCTGTGAAACAGCAGAGCTGGGCTGTGATGGGCCCTGGGCAACCCCATGGAGTCAGAGCTCAACAGAGCCAGCTCCTGTTAGATATCAAAGGAAGCCCCCTTTGACCACAGTGAACACAGTGTGGCTGCTGTCTTTGTTAGCTCTTAAATAACCAGACTGCCTGAAGTGTGGTTTAAATTACTGTTTTATTAAGATATTGGTAAAACAGTTTTTCCTGTATAAACAGCTTTCATAAATAAAATATGGATGACTAATACATGGTTATAACTAAACTCGCGGGTGAACTGTAGAACAAGGTTGCAAATGGAAAAGTCCCAACACTGGTACATGATTAGCTTTAATTTATTCACTTCATAAAGAACATGTTTCATGAACAAGGTACTACAGAAAGGTCAACAGGAGCACCCAGGAGCTGACACCACGCCTGGCTGGCCACGAGCAGCAGCACTGGGGGTGAGCTCAGCCACTTCCCCTGTTCTTGTCCAGAGGTGTCTTCTAGAGGGAAGGAGAGGAAAAACCGGACACAAGGCGAGTGCGACGTACAGGAGTTGTAGGAGACCCTGCCCAGGAGTTGTGGGAGGCCCTGACAGGTGGGGTTGTTTCTCTTTAGCTCTAATGCTGGCAGGAGCCATCGCCGAGTCGCGAGGGCTGGAGGAGGAAACGGCCATCGGAGCCAGAGGTCGCCTTAATGCTTCGTTATTTATTGCACGTGATACAAGGGTAGAGAGTTTTTGTTCCTGTTGCAGAGAGGGTGTGAATTAAAGAAAGATTGCCCTAAATTACAGCCATGAACGAAGCTGCAGTATCCCCTTGGATGGCTTTGTTTGCATGACTGGTGGAGTAAACTGTGCTAAAACAGCCCCTAATTTAGACCAATCTTTCTCGTTTTGCTTTCCCGCAGAGCTTTGCCGGGGTCGGGAGGATTCAGGGAGGAGACAGTGGACCTGAACTACAGCAGCCATGTCTGTACACAAACTCCTTGTGCCTCATCTGCCCATGGGACAACGGTCTCACCGACACACAGTGTTCCAAAAACAGGCGGAGTTTCTACGATGATGCACCACCATAAACGTGGCATAAGGTAAAGTCTGCTTTGACATTGTCCTTCAGCGTCACGACACGACCCAACTCAGGTACGGGATGGTTTGAACTCGCAAGGACAATGGATGGCACTTCTAGGTAAAGAAAAGTTATATATACATGTGTTTCCACCCACCTTTAGTGCAAATCGAATGGGTTAACAGCTCCCTGCTCTGGTGCTATTCTGCTCTCCGCACCGCACACATTCCTCAGAGTTGCACATGGAAAAGTACACAGGAAACTACCGGGATCGCGGGAATCCCGCCAGTCCTCACAGTGAAGAGCTTACGAGCAAGGTTGGAGCGGCTTCAGACAGAACCAGCCTGGAGCCCCTTCCTCAAAACCAACACAGACTGAAACACAAAAAAAAATAAAGTCATGTTTTCGCTGCTCCCTCCTGGTTCTGCCACCACGGTGACCACGCCAACCGGAACGGATGGGGTTGTGTTAACGCGGGAAAGGGATACTTCAGCTCTTTATTGGAAAGATTCGTTATACAAATTTCACCACCACTAAAGATACACGATAAAAATACAAAACACAGGTCACAGACTGAATCTCAGTATCAACAGTTAATAAATACAATGAGATACTTCTCTATTAGCCTAAGGTTTTACACTGTCACCAGATAGACAATCAAAGTACGAGATACAGAACACTTAGATACTGTTAGAGAGGGATTATTGCTTACGTCAGCAAGCAGCAAATAAGGGCACAGGAGTTTGAACTGAAGAGAACTACTTCCTATCACCAGTGGCATTAAGAGAAAACACTGCATTTCACAAGCACTGCTTTTTGTCTAGTTGTAGAATCAAGAGCAGCATAATCAGACCAATAACCACTACTTTTAATATTATAGAACTTTAAAGGACTTACCTTACAAATGGTTCCTATCTACTCTATAAATATGCAGTTAGTGAAGAAATGAACACTTGCTCTATCTATACAATGGTTTTACCTGACCACACTGGAACTACGATGGTGGATTGTTTTCTCCTAGCAGGATAAATGGGATGAGTCGCAGAATTATCATTTATGAATCCACACCTAAAAAGCTAAATCCTTCCCAAAACAGCACACATGCAGTCCAGTGCTCTTCAACTGCTCCTGCAGACTGGGAAGAAGTTTTATCATCCAAAATGGGTTTTCATTCTTAAATTACTCACACAAAGAATTGCACTTACACCACCTTTCTCTCCGGAACACGACAGTCAGCTAAAGATGGACTTCCAACGAGCCATTATTACTGTGAATAATTTAAAACAAAGGCACCACAGAGATGCCCCAGAGTTGCATATTTTACCATTTCATGGTTTCTCAAATTTCCTCGGTAAATCTGACTTGGAACATGAGCTGCAGCTGAAGAGAACATCGACAACAGCTAAGGCGGAATAAGATGACAGATAAGAGCCAATGATCCCGTAAGATTAAAACAAAGTCTGAAAAAGATCAAAGGAATCTGAAGCCACACTCCAACTCCTGGTTGCTCACAAAGCCTTTTGCTGTTCATCAGATTGCTTTTAAAATAGTGCATCAAAGATAGAAGCAGCGGAAATTGGCAGAATTCAAGCCTTGCCATCTCGTCGTGTTGAATAATCTCCTGACTACTTAATATTAAAATACTTTGCAAATTCTAGCTAAACACTAATACTGCTATTGTTACTGCTAAAGTGATATGAATGGTACACTAAGTGCCTATGAAGACTGACTTTATTCATACTCCTCCAAATGTCTTACTGTAACAAAGGACAGTAACAGGATCTGGGCTTAGTGGAGCTGATGGGAATCGGCTGCTTATTTACGTCCCAATTAACGGCTCCCTGAGGGTGGAACGTCCCCTGGGGAGTGAGGAGGGGCTGGTGGCCCCTGCCAAACCGGGGCAGCTGACATTCCTCACTGGCCCCCCTGGACCCAGGGGGACCCAGAGCAGTGAATTCCACCCAAGGACAGCCCCTGCTCATCCGCATCCTCGGCATTTCCACCCGCTCTGGATCGCTCCGGCAGCCCGGCATCCATTCCTACACACCCTGACAACACCCCACGGCAACCCTGGCACTGCACCCACCATCCTTTGTGCTGAAATTTGATATTAAAGGATGCCTCTGCCATCTAGAAATCATTAATGAAACCAAACAGCTCATCCAGTTGATCTGCGGTGCGACAGGCGGAGGGACAGGGGGTTGTCCTGAACTTCTCCACGGATTTGTTCTTTTAAGACCTGAGATGAAGTTAGGGTGGGAAGAGGTTGGCTCAAAGCATTAAGCACAATCATGTTCAACTGAGAACAGTTTCCTAAACTGAGAAACAAGAAAAATGCCACTAAAAGCACCAGAAAGGTACGAAATTCCCTACACTGCACCTCCAGCCACAGGAAAACAGGATTTTTTTTTAAACTACAAGAAAAGTTTTCTTCATATTCCGCATTTTATGTTACATGGAAAAAAAAAAAAAAGGTAAATTATGAGTCTGTACCTCGACAGGAGTCTGAGACCAGAGCAGCAGGAGCTTAGTGTGTCCATTCCTAAGGTACCTGGTAAACCCTGTATGGCTTTTAGTCGTCTACCTGCAAAAGTGGATGTGATTCCTAATTCACCTTAACGCTCACCTGGAACAAACAGAAAGCAGAACACAAGAAACCCCCCCACACCTCGACTCTACGGAAACTTCCCCCCGCTCTAGAAAAATTTGGCAGTTCTGAACCAGACCGTGCTGTAAGTATTGCTGCACAGACATTCCTCAGGCAGGTGCAGCCTTCTGCGTGTCTAAGGACTGTGCCCTGACGGAGTCTGTCCACGTGAAGCGGCTGTTTGGCTTTCCCTGGTGGATGTGGCTGGACACTCGTGTGTGCGGGTGGTCGGGCGGCTGCGGAATTGCTCAGGGTGTCACCACCAGCAAACTTTATTGAGATTTGAGACAACTACATTTGTTAATTCCTAGGTCTATTTACACAGGGTTTGGAGCTTTGCAGGGGACTGGAGTACAGTTCGGAAATGCCCACCTCTTTTCGCTCTCTGATGATGCCAGTTTTTATTTTGGGAATGTCTACTTTGGGAGTCTGACAGGGGGAACACGAGGGGGTGGTTACATTTTACAGCATTGATGGAGGGGTGGGTCTGGTATACAATTACTTTGTCTTCGCATCAAAAACATGCTCTCGCTGTAAGTGTTACGACTGAGCAGCCTCTGCCAGGGGGAGGGTCGGGCCGACGCCCTCCTGCTCCTGCGGCCCCGGACAGGGAAGGACAGGGTGGATCCTTCTAGGTGGGAAGGCTCGTGAGCCCAGAGCAGGGTGTGGAACTTTGGTGTGAGCCTGGCTGCTCGTCGCCTCTTCCCGCTGCAGAGCCGGACGTGGAGGAACGCGGCTCGTTTTCCCAAGGATTCGAACAGTTCATCTTCCAGCCCAGAGAAGATGGGGGATAACCCCTTCACCCTGTAGATGCCCTGCCCTGCAGCACCCGAGCTCAGGGGAGCGTCGTGCTCCCCAGGGTGGCTCTGCCCGCAGACCGAGGCCGTGGCGCGCTCTGGGGATTCGCCCTTCGCTGGGAAGCTGCTGATCAAATCTGCACTCTTTGGTATTCCAGGACTAAACACTTGGACTGGTGGCAGACATTTGGCACTCTGAGGTGTACTAGTTTCTGTTTTTGTCAGGTCTAAATAGCCTTGATCATCAAGCAGGTTGATGCTGGACCCTATGCTTAAGCTAGTTCTGTCGGTGAAGGAATCCACTCGTCCTTCGTACCCTAAATCTGCCGGTGCTGAGCACTGGTGCTGGGGCCACGGCCGTTTGCAGTCTCCATGGTTCTCCTTGTCTTCCCCGTTGTCTTCCTGCCCCCCTTGGAAAGAGTTCTCTGTCCAGTCCGACTCCTCGCTGACGGTGACGGCCGCGTTCATGTCCCTGAGAAAGACCACGATGACAGTGATGTTGTCGCTGGAACCGGCATCCCGGGCAGACGCCACCAATTTGTGTGCTACCATGCTGCTGTCACCATTGTTCTCCTTGAGGTGGTCAGCCACCACCTTGACTGCCTCGTCGGGGTTCACGGTGTCGTAGAAGCCATCACAGGCCAGAATGAGGTAGTCTTCAGAGCCATCCAGCACCGTGGAGGCAGAGTCTGCATCCCCACAGATATATGGCTTGTGCTCGGCGTCCCCTGAGGAAAAACAACACGTAGACACCACCGTGGGTTTGCAGCCACAGCATCCAGAAGCCCTTTATTAACTCAGCATGGAGCCAATGACTCTTAGCCCAAGTTAAAGCAATTATTTGGGAATTATTCCCTCAAACTGTAGGGGGAAAAATAGAGGTCACTGCTCACAGCTCGGTCTACAGCTGTATTTCAAATTGTGATCACTAGAAAATTAAAATTTTATGGTTAAAAAGCAAATTGCTGAAAAATTAAAATGCTGTAAAGAAATTCAAGGCTCCAAAGGGAATGAAAGCCCTCTCTTACCAATAGCTCTGGAGACAGACAGGCTCCCGTTCACCCTCCAGGCTCCAAACCAGACCACGCAGCCACCCAGGGCCTCAATGCGCTTCTTCTCATCCTAAACAGCAACACAGGAGTTGTTTGGACAGAGCTGCATCACACACTGAACACTCCCATAAATATTTGTTCTTTCACATACACATAGTGGAGGCTGCAGGCCCCCAGAGGTGAGACAAAGGATTTGTACACAAATCCATAGTGACATCCAAACAAACCGGGGTAACTGGAACATACTCGCAGAGACACTGGCACGGCACTCACAGCAAGCTGGTACCTGTGGGGAACACTGCCCAGGTGTGTTTAGAACAGGCTGTTCTCACCTCTCTGTCTGGTTTGTGGGGTTTCATCAGCTCCACAGCTTGGCCTCTCCTCACGAGCATAACCTGGGAGTCCCCAAGCCAGGCCACGTGCAGCATATTCCCTCGGATGAAAGTCACCACCCCGGTGGTTCCACAGCGCAGGCTCTGGACAGGGTGGAAAAAAAGATGCATTTCCATTTCAAAGCATTTTCTTGCTTAACTCGAGGACAGAACATGTTGACAGTGCAGCACAGAGCCTATTCCCAGGGAGGAACAGGCAGTGCTTTCCCTACGGCTACAACTGCTCAGTAACAGCTCCCCAGAGCCGACCTGGCCGAATGTGAGTGACTGAATTTGCCCCGTGACATCCCTGGAATGGGAACTGCCTGTCAGGAGCCAGGCTCTGCTGGTGTCTGCTGTGTGACTGCCCTGGCTGACTTCCTGTCATTGACAGACACACAGGCATGTCACTGAACTTGGAGGGAGGTTTATTTATGAGCAGCCCGAGTCCCCTGCACTTAACTCATCCCTTGCATGAGTTTAGGAGGCTTATGACTCACTTATCCATTTATTCTTGCTTTCTGGAGACAAAAAATGTATCTTGTAGAGATAAGGAAAAAAAAACCCACTCCAAGGACTAAACCTGAGGAAAAACCCCCATCCCAAGGACTAAACCTAGTTAGCATGAGAGTGGCAGCAGCATCCTTCTAAAGGAGTGGCTGCTGTGAGAAGTGGAAGGTGGCATTCTTATGGGACACAAAGGAGCCCAGCAGTGGGCACCAGCTCCATGGACTGTGCATGGGCAGCTCCAGTCTGACCTTGGCCTGTGCTGGGAGCTGACAAAGGCAGAATTTATAGATTGATGCTCTCAGGGTCAGGCCCAGGGCCCTCCCTCACCTCCCTGGCTGCCTTCTGGACGAAGCGCTCGTCGGTCACGCGGAAGGCTCGGCACAGAGCCTCGGCTGGGTCGTGCTGGAACATCTCCTGATGCACCATGTTCACGTGGAGGTGGATGGAGGCATAAATGGCAGCATCCACTCCCCCATGGCCGTCAAACACCGCGAAATAGGCCTGTTCTTCTTGGTCCTGCCAAGGGAAACACATGGAGGAAACACCTCAGGAGAAAGCAATGCAAACAGCCAGTTGGACTGTCCTAAAGCTTTGAGCTTGGGATTTGTGGTGTCCTCATTGAACTGGACTTAGAGGCAGAGTCTCCACTGGAAAAACAAACTGCCCTGACCATCTTCACTTGCATCAGTGGGAAACTTCCACCTTACTGTTGAATACTACCTGCAAGAATGCCCTGCCAGAATCACCTCTGTGGGGCTCTCCACACTCCTTATGTCCCATTTGTTACCACTCAGTCACACAACTCAAATAGGAAGTGCCATTCTCATCAAATTGTGCAGGAGGTTCTGTGACTGCGAAAACCACAGGGAGAGAAGAACATCCACTACAGTTTGCATGAAGTCTGCATCAAGACTAGAATCCACCAGGGATAAAATGCCAGTACAGTTAAAATGTGAAGCCTCTGCTTTCATTCTTTTTGTTTCTTAAATCTAAAACATATCATTTTAGATGCCTGTCTTTGAAAAAAAAAAAAAACCCTGTATGTGCTCTCTCATCAGATAATTGTGATTACATTCACAAATCAAATACAGCAAAATCGCTCATCTTCAAGTCAGTTTTCTCAGCTTCCTCTTATCTGTTCAGAGAAACAAAGCAGTACCAAGAGACAGCAACTCCTGTGCCTGTTCACACACACACCACCAACCCACTGACAGTGCCAATTCAACCTTGACAGCCAGCTCAATGACTGGAATATTTGCACATTGTAATTTTTAGGTAATGGGCTCCAACACAAATTGGAATAAGAAAGCTGACAATTGACAGGCAAAGGAAACATCTGCCTCTGTTTGCATTAATATAATTTAAAGGTAAGAATGTGGATGGGGCAGAAGATGGTTATTAAAGTGACAGGATGTAATAAAGGTGCAATTATGCAGCAATCTGATCCTAAAAGTAAAAGTCTTGATACTTTCTTTTATTTTCCATTCCTCAGTGTCCAGTTTTATATCTCAAGGAAGAGCAGGAGTGAGTGTTTGACCAATGGCCACATAAGGAAATTAATGGGGTGGAATGACCCCAGTTCCACTAAACCTTCATGTTGGTAGATTTTCGTGGGAGCTGCACCCCATTGTCCTGTAAGTTTTGTGTCTGTTTGGGGTTTTTTTACTTTCTGTCCTTATTCTTGCTTTTGGCTTCTTCCTCCCAAGTGGACGGTTGAAAAGCAGAACAGACCTACCCCTGGTTACCACCTGGCTTCAGTGATGGACTGTAAGGTCCCCCTTTGTCTTTGCCACTGGTGATGATCTCCCACACCTGGACATCCTCAGCCAGTGGAGGCTCCAGCCTTGGTTTATCTCACAGTAGTACAAGTGCATCAGTTCCCACTCACAAGAGCAGGGCTGCTTTCTACACAAAGACAGGGCAGTCCTTGAGCCACTGTGGGAGCGGCTGCATCAGGATGGGCCAGGTACAACCTTTGTGTGGTCAGGTGACATTTCACCAGAAATCTGTGCAAGTGGCTGTTTTGTTGTATATACCCTCTGTGGAAACTGCCTGTCACGCTGTGGTTACACCAACACCAACTGAACCAACTCAACACCACGTGTGTCCCTGCACCGCCAACCCTGCTCAGGCCCATCCCATTTCATCCCCTCAGCAGAAGATGCCCCAGTTTCCCCAAGAATGGAAACCATTATCCTATGATGTGTCTCCCTGGTGATCTGTGCTCACCTCGAGGTTGAAGAGCATGTTGAAGTCAGGGATGCAGACGTGCTTGTCCTCCATCTTCCTGCGCATGTTCTTGATGGCGTGGATGGACGTCTCGTAGTAGCGGTGGGGCTTGGGCTGCAGGGGGAAGTCTTTCACCCAGTTGCTGCAGATCTCGTGCAGTTTGCTAAAAACCAGGCGGGCCAACTTCACTGTCTCGATCTCTGGGGAAGGCACAAACCACAAATGAAAGGCTGAGAGTGTTACTAATTGAAATTTTTTTTCCCTCGCATACATTGCAGAGATGAAACAAAACCGTTTCAGCCAAGCAGTTGAAATGGATGTCAACAGGGAAATTCTGGGCTCTGACGCATGAAAAGGGGAAGCCAAACTCACCACAATCAGCATTCATCAGTAAGCAGCTCATTGTTTGTTTGTCTTTTCAACTTAAACATTTCCCTGTGCCTTTGGGGAGCTCATTTGCAGCATGAGAAAAAAATGAAAAGCAAGTACTCTTCCCTCAGCATCCAATCCCCCCGTGCCACTCTGCCCAGGGTGGTGCAGCTCTGACAGGGACTTTGTCATGGCACGTACAAAACCCACCATCCATAACAATGAGAGATTGGTTTGGGACCCAATTCTCTATTCTAAACACCATTTCACTGCAGAGCCGAGGCAGAACAGTGGAAACAATCTACAGGAATTAGCAGTATTACTTCAAGGTGTTCTGGCAGTGCTCACTTTCAGCATTGCACAACTCAGGTGCTGCCTCAGTTATTTCCAGATTTCTTATTATTTCCATACTCCTGACAATGATGTGTCAAAGAAATCTGCATGAGCAAGTGAGAAAACCATAAAGGTCTCAAATTTAGGAAAATGCTGAACTGTCACTCCTGAGAAATAGGCATTTTAAAATGTGAAAACTCAGGCACTTGACATTTGTTCTGAAATTCAGGGCAGGAAAACAGGAAGTAATCAGAGCTGAACACATCAAAATCTCTTTGTTCATGATCGTTCACCAAAGGCAGAGATCTTCAAAGCTGAAGGCAGCAATCCATGAGTGCCAATCATTCCTGGAGGAGGAGGGGCTCAAATGCAGGGAGGAGAGGGGAGTGTTACAGCATCTCTTGGTTCACAGGAATTCTGTGAAGAGACTAAAATCAGCATTTACTAATTTCTGACCTAGGCCTACACAAAATGTGGGCTACAGTGACCAGGGAGCCAAGGCCTTTAGGAACAAGACACATTCCCAGCTCTGTTGATTATGAGTTGGTTCCAGTTTAATCTACTAAGCAGCCATGAAGCTGGAAATACACTGTACCCATGACTAAAAGGAGTCTTAGCTTCTTGATCCCACCAGTAACAGGCACCAGTTCCTCACACCACCTGTCCAGCTCTCACCAGAGCCACCAGAAACCCTTTCCTGGGTAATGTGTTTAAGCAGAGGGCACGTACAGCCTGACGTGTCCAAATGATATTTTCCAGAGGGAAGGCCCCAGACTTGCTCCTCCATTTCTGGGCAGAGATGAAGGGCAGTGGGGTCCGTGTCGGGGTACATGTGAATGTCACGTGGCTGCTCCACCTCACAGTGTCACAGTGTCACTGAGGGAGGACAGGAGTGAACCCCCTGGCTGTGGGTTCAGATCCTCAACACCCTTCCCAGTGGGGATATATGTAGTGTTGGCATCGTCAGTAATTGCTCTTGAGGTTAAAGCAGCAGAAAGGCCCACAATGGTTAACCCACAATGGTTAACCCACAATGGTTAACCCGCCCCCTCACAGCTGGAAATTACTCATCAATTGTTAACGTTGCTGCCCTGAGCCAGAGCTGACTCAGCTGTCACTGCGGTTGTGTCACTGAGAATCTCATTTCCCTCCTGCTGCTCCACAGTCCCCAAGGTTGGAAGTAGTGCTTCACTGCACCACAGCTGGTGGGAAAGCCAGCTCAGGCACTATTGTTCCCAGAGACTGACTCTTAGGGTAAAATCAGGGTAGAAAGAATACCAGGAATTAGATCCTGATTTTTAGCACCATATTTTATGACTTCTCTTGAAAACACGGACAGTTTGACAACAGGGGTCAGAACCCACATTTATAGACTTGTCATCAGGCCAATGGCCAAGGTTTTCCTTAATCTGGGAACTCCAGTTTCCGACTAGTCAATGGTCCCTTTGTGTCTTGGCTGCAGTAATCCCATCTCCCAGTCCCTGGAAGGGCTGGGGAATGGGATGGTGTGATTTGCTTTGTGATGTCTGCTGGATATTTTAGATATTTTAGATATCACCACCATGTCAGAGTCACTACCATCCAGCCTCCTTTGGTGGTTCCTTAACAATGCCAAACTTCCACGTGATTATCTACCTCCACACAACAACCCAAAACTAAAGGTCCTTCACCTGACCTTTCAAAACAGAAATCCAGCATCCTTCAGTTCTCATGGAAACTCTCTTGCTCCTCTCCAACTGGAAGAGTCAGTCATGGCCTGTGACTCAGATTCTGTTCTTGATATCCAAAGACACACAGTCACCCCAAATATAACAAGCCCATATTCTTGCATTCCTATATTTGTGGACTCAAAACAGTTTTCCTTCATTTAAGATTTGCCC
This sequence comes from Lepidothrix coronata, assembly GCF_001604755.1. NCBI lineage: Eukaryota > Metazoa > Chordata > Aves > Passeriformes > Pipridae > Lepidothrix > Lepidothrix coronata. The sequence goes on along the minus strand of NW_016690271.1, from coordinate 1,286,609 downwards.
TCTTCTTTCAGGAAGCTTCTAATTTCCCTTCCACCAGCACACCCATGACTGCTTTTACCACCCCTGAGTCTGTGCCATGATTTGTCACATTGCAATTCTCCGAGTGAAATGTGCCACTAAGGAAATTTGAAATTACTTTTTTTTTGTCTTCTGGCAAATTCAAACTTGAGGCAAATCAGGTAAATGTCTCCTTGTATTACACAGAGTAAAAATCTTCCTGGGTTCATAAGAAACACTGACAGAAGTGGATATTAAAACCAGCCAGCTGAATTCAGCTTGGTTTCACAAACAGCATCAGGGCACAGTGAACTCTGAGCACAAAACTTCAAGATGTAGAACTCCCATTTTTATCCCCTGCTGCAGTTTCCTCTGTTTTCTTTCAAAGCATGACAGTCTCCCTGTGTGGCACCAGTGAGGGCAGGTCTCCTCTAACTTCCTACCCGGGTTTCTCAAGGGACTCCCCTAGGAAGGCTCACTAGGATGGAGTTTTGCAATGAAATCTTCAGTCCTGCCCAATTCCCCCAGTTTTGTTCTGGTTTTCTAGGCCAAACCTTCCATCACCAGGTGATGAAGCACTGATGGAGCCCTGGCTCTGCTGGGGCTGCCCCATCCCTGCAAGTGTCCAAGGCCAGGTTGGATGGAGCCTGGAGCAACCTGGTCTGGTGAGTGGCATCCCTGCCCGTGGCAGGGGGTGGAACTGGGTGGCCTTTAAGGTCCCTTCCAACCCCAACCACTCTGTGGCTCTAATTCTGTGATCACTTGAGCTCATGTTCTCTTTGGAAAAATTATCATTTATGGCATATTATTTGAAATTGCAGTGTTTGTATGAAACCTTTGCTCCACTATGGGCCAGAAGATGTTCTCTCTCTTCCTCTGCCCTTTAGCTTCTCGATTTAACTTTTCACATTGCATCAGTAAAGTATATTTGATTTCCAAGTACCTTCATCGTGACAATTCACCTCAACAAACTGCATCTGGAGTGCTATTCTTAGTGCCTGCTCCAGTCTGTTCCCATCTCAATCTACGTTTGCATCTGTCTTCCAGACTCAGATATATTTGAGTGGCAATTTCTGTAGGTGTGAGGGTTTTGTGGTGGTTTTTTTTTTTCCTTTTTCTTTTTCTTTTTTTTTGTTGAATTCTTTAGATATTCTATGTGGAGGCTTAGTCAACATTTCCTTGGAGACTGTCAAATATTTATGCACATCCCAGAGATCTCAATTTGAAATTAATGAAGGCTGCTCAGTCAGAACAATGACAAATCTATTCCATTTACCTGCTCAGCAGGAGGAGGCAGCAATACCTACAGAAAGGGAACCCAGAGCATGTTTTTCTGTTTCTCAGGTTTCCAAAGGCCTCTGGGGAATGCAGCTGAATCTTCCTTTTTGAAGAGCCAGATTTATAGATCCTCCTTATCCCCAGAATAATTCACTTTTTTTTTTTTAATCAAAAAAGGAAGGAATGGACAAAGTGGTTTAGTGACTGTATTTTCAAGATCAAATGACAGAATTCCTGTCAATACATGTGAGAAACATCGTTCTTTGTTGTAACGAGCAACCCAGCATTTTTCAAGGTTATTTAGGCCAGCAGAGTCCTGAAATGATTTCAGGTGCATGACCTTGAGCTGGATGCTGCAAAAATCTTCTTAGCCAACAAAGATAAATGAGGGAAAGGAATTTTTTTTCCCCTTTTAATCCTGAGATCTCTTTATACTATCTTTTGCTAAAACTCTATAAAAAAAAATTCAAGCCATAGTAAAAACTACACTGGCTGAAATAATTCAGAATTAAATTCTCTCTTCCCACATATATTTGACTTTGCTCCAAGGATGAGGGAGGACAACTAGCACTTGCCAGCAGAACCACATGGTCTAAAGTGCTGATAAAGAAATTCAGGGCCATCAGACACAGCTATGAAGGTGCACTTAAAAAGAAGGAGTTATTTCAAAATGAGAAAGCTTTGACCAAGAAATTAGTCACTGCCTGTATCCGAGTGGTAGGGAATTCTCCATTAATCTTTTTACATCAGTGAGGGATATTCCTCTACCAGAAATCCAGTCCAACTTCATTTAGCTGGCTGGTAGGAGGGACTAATTTGAGGAATTAATGAAATTCAGGTGGTCAGACAAGATGGATCACCGAAGTCAAAGCTGACCTTAAAAACCTATGAATTATCTGCAGAGTGTTCCAGTGCCCAGTGCCAGGGCCAGACCCCCCCAGGGAGGCACTTACGTATGATCCCGTCCGCGTTGTCCACGTGCTTTGGTAGGAAATGTGCCGAGAGGTCGCTCTGCAGGACCTCGTCTGAGGTTGCTCTTGCTAAAGCAGCGGCCAAAAACGAGGGGCAATTACTGGAAAAGAAAAAGAGAAACACACCAGGAGATATTTTAATCTGATCCGGGGAGGTCGCTCGCAGTCAGGGAAACGCAGAACTAGTTTTCACCAAGACTCTTCTCTACCAGACAGCACCACAACCCTGCAGCAAGACCTCAGACTCACCCTATGGATTTTAGTAACCCCGTTTCACTCTTATGTTCCCTGTTACTTAAGTTTTAATGGTCCATTTCATAACCTCTATTTAAATGCTTTTCAAATCTGGACTTGAGCCCCCCTGCAGAGCCTGTCACACAACCCTGGTTTACCCCACGTTTTCTACACGTGCATTATACACTTTTATCTTTAGCCCAGTCTGTCCAGTTTCTCCTAAGAACTGGAGTCAGAATTCCAAAGGATAGGAGAAGTCCTCAGATTTCAGTGTCCAAGGCCTCTCCAAGGGGCACTGAAAGCTAAGGCTGAGCCATAGGAGGCATGATGTTGGTGTGCATAAGGTTAAAAATTTCCCTTGTGAATGATCTCTATCCAAAGTGAAGTGGCTTTAACTCACTGTATCTTAATTAAACCTGGTATGTCCCAAGATTAATTAATCTATAGCAAACCAAGGCCACTTTAATGTACATCCTCTCATTCGAGAGGAGTTTAATACCTCTTAATTTATGTATGACTTTGTATTTCCCATTGGTCAGCCTGAACTTCTCCAGGTGTCTCCTGACACAGCCTGAAACTTCCAGTTTCCATAGATACGATTGGTGTCCTCCATGAGACATATCTCCTGTCACAGGAGCCAATGTCAGTCTCAGAAACTGTCCATCAGCAAGAGAATTCCATGTCAGAAGTCCAGGGAACAGGCAATGAGCATATGCACTTCCTGAGCCTACTCCTTCTGCTTGTGCCCAGTAAGTCTGTTGGGATGTTCTTAGTATGGTTGGAGAGGGGATGTTAACTAGACACATCATTCCAACCAAATCCGGAGCAGGAAAACTTCTACACACAGAACTGGACTCATCAGCCTTCGTTCTGGAGCCTGAGGAGCACGTGGTGACTGTCACTTCCATTCACAGCTGGTTCACTGCCCAGGAAAAGCCCCCCAAACTTTCCCACGTGCTGTAGCTTCAGAGGGAATCTGAATTCCAGGAAAAAAAAAAAAAAAGGCAGGATTGCTACACTTGGGTTGTTTTGAGAAGCCATTTTGCCACCAAGTTTTCCAGATTCTTGGTGCCAAATGCTGCTACAAACAGTCAGATTATGCAACAGTTAGATTATACACACAGGGTAAGCCCTCCAGCCCTCATTGTTTACCATTCAATTTATCTAGAAATGATTTCAGTGTAAGATTAGCAATGAATAGCTTTGCCCAGCACTGTCCATGAGACCAGTGCTGGCCCTTGAAGTTCTGCAGAGCCACTCACACCACGTTCCCACCCCGTGCAGGAGCCTTCCCTGGAATCCGAGCCGAGCATTCCGCTCACGCAGCACTCCAGCCTCGGCAGCACTAATGAACCTCGGCTGCTGGGGAAATCAGCTGCCTTAGGATGGCTCTGCCCAGCACAACACAGGCACTCTGATCCTCTTTACCTACAGCAATGCCCGGGATCAACAGCAGGAAAACACAGGGGGACCTCCGTTACTTGTGGCGCGTGTGGGAGCTGATTCTCTGTCTTGTCTTTTCTGCCTTTATTACACTCAAAAAGGGCAGGTTTTTCAGGTCTGTTATTAGCCCAAAAACTCCAGAGTGGTGATGCTGGTTTCTGGTTGTGTTACATGTGATTCCCATGTTACAAAAAAAGGGAATAGAATGCCTGGGATAGAATAATGAGATGTCAGCAGTGATCAACACCACAGGAACCTGAGCTGCTTTGCCAGTCCACGGCTTACCCTGACCAGCTCGGGGCTGGAACTTTTTAGGAAAACCAAACTTGTTTTGTGTCCCTTACAAACAATCCCTCCCTGATGGGCAAAGAGGGAGCCTGGTTAAGAACTGGAGCAACAACAGTTGCTAAAATAGAGACTTGGGACCTAAACAGCAGGAAACTCTGCTCTGCCTGGGGTTGGAAGGTGGGACAGCCACGTCTATGAAGATCCAGAGTCGTGAACACTCATATCTGAAACTTTAGATATTATTTTAGCCACAGTGACAGATGACACAATCGAAAGGTGCATTTACAGGGTCATGGAGCTGGACAGAGAACTTCTCCAATCAGCTCCAAGTGCTATTTACATGTCCCCACAGCCAGTGCCAGAATTCCACACAGCAGCTCTTTATCCAGCCAGAGACTGCATTTCCATTACAATGCTGAACCTACACAAAAAGCTGCTAAAGATGTTATTAGATAAATTAGAGGATTTTAAGTACATCCTTCCTGATTCTCTGGCAGCGTAGGTGTGTTTAGAACACCCACAGTTGCATTGCAGCAGTCCTGGAATAACTCTGGTAAGGTAATAAATCAAGCCTAAAAGTGGGCTGTTTCCATCAATTAAGTTTGAGAAAAACAGTCTGAGGTGGGTTTAACTCAGCCCACATATTATTATGTTACCAGCTTAACACACAACTCTGCTCCATCCTGATAGCATTAAAGAGGGGAAGACTTTCTAAACGACTTTTCTGAGCTATTCCTCTGTGCTCTAAATCTAATCTAAGCTCTCCTACTAAAAGAAAGAGAGATGGCAAATTTAAAATTCTTACTGCATGGGAATTCACCGCCAGGGTTTGAGCAGCTGATCAATGTTGATGGGAAAGGTAGAGAAAATAAATCAGCTGAAGGCTTTCCTTCTATGTCTGGCCACTCTTAGTCCTAATAATAACAGCTGCTGGCCCAGGAATTAATTGGCCTTGACATTTGTTGATCACAAAGCTTCTTATGTGGCTGTTACAGGGCTGTGCCATGTAAGCAGGGAAGTGACCAGATGCAGACAGATGACTTCCTCTTCCTGATTAGCTCAACTCAAAATTTACTTCTTGTCCTTGGCTCCTGGGAGGACTTTAGTTGAATTACTTTTTCCCTTCAGGTGCAGCAGACTGCACTGGAGGGTTTTTACTCCTTTTAACGTAGCTGTTGAAATCAAACCACTCTCAGGACACTTCATTACTGTTCCACCAAGACAAATGAAGACTGAGGTCTGGGATCTTTGTTTTCCTCACGTGAGCACCTACAGCATCCCAAACAAACAGCAACAACCCCTACTCTGGGCAGACAGGATCCATGGGGGACTGGAGGAGCCTTGCATCCTGCTGCTGGCACAACTAGGGATTACCTGCTGAAAATAAATTCTTCTGCCACATTCTAGATGCTCAAATGCTATTAGTCATTAAGTTTGACAAATTGGAACCGGGAGGGCACGATCTTGTTTAGCAGAGAGCTGAGAGCTAAAATGCCTTTGTCTATTCATAGCTGTGCCACTGACCTTGGACGAGTCACTTCACCACTCAGACCTTCATTCCTCATCTACAAACAAGGGATAATAATGTCATTTCCTTGGGGAGAGGAGGAGAGGGAGGAAGGCTGTAGAAAGCTTAATTCAGTGTTCATAAAGTACTCTGGAATTTCTTGATAAGAGCACAACTGAAGTGAAAAATATCAAGATGAGAGTGGGAGATATTTTCAATCTGTAGAAGATTTATGGACCTTTCATACTTTTTATCTGTTCTCTATTCTCAGATGCTGCCAGAAGTGCTAAATGGAACACACAGGCAAACAACAGCTTGAGAGAGGCAGGTTCAGTCTGAGGTAGCTGATAACTCGTGGGCAGCAAGAGCTGCACCACACCAACACATTCCTACAAAAGCTGATGCATCTCAAAAGGGGAAAACCACAAAAGAAAGTCCTTAAACTCAGTGATGCTGAAGTTCTGGATCTGTTGATGCTGCAGACATGGTACTGCCCCTGAGCAAAATACCCAACGAGGGCCACCAGTGCTGAAAACATGAACACTGTCGTGGTCTGGAGTCACTGATGAGGCATCACCAACCCAAACAAAGCCAGGAAAATGGACCGAAACATACTGGGCCTTTCAAAGGCCAAAATGGTCAGTAAATCACAAAACATACAGTGTTCCTGTTACCTCAAGAATCCCCTGACACTACAGAACAGCAATTGTTTCAGTTAGAATGAAGCATGATTTAAATAGAAACGCTATTCAATCTGCTGAAGCACAAAAATCCACGGGCAAACAGGATAAAGCAGCGTGTTTGGTTTCACACAGCAGGCCAAGACCAAGAACATGACCCGAAAAGAGCCAAGTACAGCACATTCCCCAAAGCCCTATAATTTACTGTGCTAGTAAAAGACTTTGTAGGGATGACAAGCTAAATGCACCCTTTCCAAAAGACATTACAGCAGGGATACAGTTTAGGAAACACTTCTGTTCCTGTGGCCTGTTACAAGTTCTTGTTAGAAAGCAAGTTTTGCCAGGTTCAATTTAAGTAAAACCTCATTTGTCCCCAGCCTGTATTTACAAAATACTCCCAAGTCTCATGAGACTTCTTCCAGATGGAGCTTCGGATCCAGCCTGGAAGCTCTTTGAAGAAGCCTTTACAGCCTTTATTATTGAAAGTTCCCATGCTGTGAACTGCAGCAGAGAATTCTCTGGGAAGGTCCTTTGGCTGTTTATCCAGCCCTCCCTTCATCCACCTCCTGTTTCCATGGCCTTCCAGAAGGACATGGAGCCAGCTGAGGGGCTTCTGTTTGTCTCCTAACTCCTCTAGGTCACACAGGACTCAGAGAGGAATGTTTTGTGAAGCAGTCCAAGACCCCAGAATGATTATGGATGTATCCTCTAATTCTGCCAAGCAGATGCTATTTCCAGCTCCTGTCTCGGCAGGATCTCCTCTCCTCACTCAGAGTGTGGCTCTGACCCGTTGCTGTTCTGCTGCTCTGCACAGCTGGGGAAAGTTGTGATGCTTATTTAAAGCCTGCTCACGGTGGACAAACAGAGTGTAGGGTTTTTTTCCTAACACATGGTGAAACCCTGCACTGGATTTTAGCTGCTGCAGCGAGTTACTAAAAAAAACCCCAGCGCGCACACACAGAAAAAGAAACAAATAGAAAAAACAATGCACCTTCTAAAAGCTTGCATAACCAAAGCTCCTTGAGAAGTCATTTGAGCTGGCAGTGTTGAGACAGTAAAGATGCTTGATAAATCTGTTTGAAGGAGCTGAAAACGTGCCACCCAAGGAAGCTGCTATCTATAGGCTTCCCAGAGACAGCTGCCTGGCCACATTCAAAACCATTCTGTCCTTGTGCTGACAGTTGTAAGCAACAGAAATATAATACACAACCATTACAAAATACACTCTTTCTGATGTGTTTACCATGCTCATGTCTATACAGACACTGTGTTTATCAAATATTTAGCCTTTTGCATTGTGTTCACTGACATATTCTAGACCAAGTTTATATAGATATTTCCTGTAGTTAAGTCTGTCTTAACTGAATGTTAAAAAAACCCCAAACCAGAGGAGCACTGCTCATCAGATAACATCTGCAACAGCTGGATTGAGATGTGAAACAAAGTTGGAATGATGCTACTGGAATTTCTCCATGTTCTGCTGCTTAGCAAGTCAGTCTTTCCTCCCTCCAGAGGGGGAAGTCCACATGACAGTACATAAAGCGAACAAAATGTAAGCAAGAGAAAATAAAAAGGTCACCTTTGTCTCTTTGATGAGGTCCAATGTCATGAAGGGCAGTGTTTATCTAAAAAATAAATGCTTGCTGACCACAGAGCACTCCTAAGCATTGGGGATTTAATGACTGCCAATAAAGCAGCATTGACACCGAAGGGGTGAACTGAGAAGAATCCAAACCACATAAACCAGCTTTTACAGAGCTCTTCTGCTGAAGAGATTGCCCCTGTGTTATCTTTGAAACCTAATTCTATCATTTCTCTCACTCATCCTCACAATATGGCAGTTCTGAGGTTACTTATATTCCAATCTCAGGAGCTGATGCCGTGGCAGCTTTTAAAATGACAGAAGTCACCGACTGTAACACCAACAACCCTTAAGAACCCAAGATGAATCTCCCAGGGGCTGAAAGCCAAATTACTGCAAGAAATTGAATTCCCAGAAGTTGCTGTATGATGGTTTTCTTCATTACATCAAAGAATTGAAGACAGAAGTTTGTTGTTGAAAATTATATTCCAGGACTTGAGCCCTTCACAGGATTATATCCACCTGTTATTAAAAGAAAGGAAAACCTGGACTTTGGAGGAATGCAGGAAAAATGAACCACAATCCATGAACCTCTGGTACAATACTGAGATGTTAAGGATGTAACTATATAGCAATTTGCCACTATCTAAATCAGAACCTTTTCTATTGGAGGAGCAAGATTCTGAGGAACTGGATATTCTTTCACAAAATTTTAATTACTGCCATAAACACCTTTTACAAAATTATCATTATAAAATTTAAAATATACCAGCAAGCCACATATATGATGGCCATTGATTATAAAACTTAGATCTTTAGTATTCAGCTTTGTAAATGTGAACACATAGTAAAAATAAATTTGTTTTCACCCTATCATTAATTAATCAAAACAAAGATAATTTATTGTATTACCCACTCATGTGACTTCCAGGGATTTAAACTGAGAGAAAAGACCCTTCTGGTTTTTGTTGTCATTGTTCTACAGGGATTAGGCTGCATGTTTGCACAGCACATTCTCTGCTCAGGGTTTCAGTGACACACACTGTGTCACCAGAGTCTTCTGATGCTCCAAAACCCAGGCACTGCCCACTTGGGATGAAGCCCCGTGGATGCAAAGGTGCTGCTTACCTGCAGAAATACCTTTCTTCACTGGAAAACCAATGTCAACAACAGTCACCTCACGGGGAGTGTCTCTGCCAGACCAGAGGCCTGTTTAAAAGCTCCACAGGACATTAAAAATGTCATTGATTTTCCTCTCTTTGGCGCTCGCACAATTCCAAAGTCAGCATAATTCAATATCTTTTCTACTAGTTCCATTAGCAAAGAAAGGAATCCATGCTTCAATCTATGCTGCCTTATTGGAAAAAGTAATTTAATTTTACATCTGAAAGTGTGCCAACATCAGCATAAAACCGTACACAGTATACATCAGATTTAATTTATAAATTCTGTACTTTGTCAAGATGAAATGAGATGCTGTCTAAAATCAATGAGAGTGTCCAAGCTCACTCTGAAAGCACTCAGAGATATTCTTTTTATTTTAGCTATTTTATGTCCTAGCTGGATTTTTTTGATGATTTCTCTGCTTACTATAAAATATTAATGACACAGTATCTAGAAAAGTTCATGTTGCAGAAAACTTTGTTCCCTCAGGCACACTTTGCCCCTAAAGGTTCAGGCGTATCCTTTCCTTACCACTGATTCATGTCCTGTTTTTTCCTCTCTGTTTAAAATAAACTTTCATTGATACTTCCCTTAACTGGAAGGGATATCCCATAAAATCTGATGTGTCCAGAAATACAAGTTAAATTAGAATCACCCAGTGCAGAGCATCTTTTTCTTTGGGATCAGATTAACATACCCCCGTCCGCTGATTACTTTCAAAAAGAAAAATGCCTTGTGCTGTTGTAGTTAATGACTTAATTTCAAATAAATGGAACCAAATGCTGCACAGCAGCACACACCACGCTCTACTGCAGATCATCATTAAGGCAAACAAATGGCAAATGACTCCTTTAAAAAGGGGGGAAGACGATGAATCCACATTTGCCCGTTCAAAGGAACACCCCACAGAGCCAGTCCCCCAAATCTCTGTGCTCGTGTTCGAACGTTTGTGTTCAGGTAACTGAGAAAAAAAAAAATAAAAGCTGCAGGCCAGGATTTCCAAATGACATTTGATCACTTCACTTCTCTCAACCCATTGAACAAATATCAAATCTAAGGCAAAAGACACCCCGGAAGATTTACGAGCACTGAGTCAGCAGCGAATGTTCTCCCGCTCCTTCTCCCTCCTGTGCAACGCAGTCCATCATACAAATGGCTTGGGTGTTTATGCCAGATGTAAGATTAGATAATTAGTCATCCAAGTCCTGCATGTCAACTCTTTTGTGATAAAAAATTTATTCCAAATGCGCCATTTATAATCAGTTGACTTGCAAAAGCACTCTGGTGTTACACGGTGATACATCTTGTGATGTACGGCCAAGCCCCTGCCCCTGCGCGGGAACACGCGCTGTCCGTGCCGGACCAATTCCCTGCCTGATCCCAGCCCTTCCAATGGCTCGTCTGCAAAACAGGGATAATGATATTGACCTCTGGAAAGCAATTGCAACACCAGTGATGAAGTACCAAGAACGGCCAGATATTGTTAATTAACCCTGAAGGGGGGATGGAGTGAGAGAGCAGCAGTTCCCTTGCACTGATCCCAGAAAATCCTGCTGCTCTTTCCCGACTTGCAACACAAAGAAATGAAAAGCAAACATGAAAAAACAATGCATTACCTTCAAAAATAACTTTACAGACAAACATATAACCATGTCTGTTAGATTCCAGCATTATACAGTGGGGCACAGAGAAGATTATATTGGAACCTCAAATTCAAAATTACTGATCCTGATGCCCTACAGATCAAGATGCCAGAGAGATAAACAAGGCTGGTGCTCTTTAGAGGTACAAACCCCTCCTTACTCAGAAAGACCACATCCTAATTCCCACTGTCACTTGTCCTTTGCACAATTGCAAAGGATAACAGCAGGTTTAGGGGTTTAGGTTTTCTCTTGAAAGGATAATCGACATTTTTCAGCTATCCTGTTTCACATTAAAGTCCCTAATGCATTCTGTTCTACTGAGCCACATAGTTATTTCAGTCATTCTTAATAAATAACAGTTGCCAGTAGTAGTTAAGCCAACAGATCTGAATTATTTATAGTGTTGAGGAACAGAACAGAAGATAAAATACATTAGGGCTTTTGGTTGTTCTGGCCTGAGCGACACAACGGCAGCCTTTAGATGTTTTTCCACGGGCTGTAAAATATTCTGTTTCCAATCCTAGTTTAAAAGATTTCCTAAAGAGACAGCAGCCAAACCCACAGCTCTCCATCTTCAGTAATCACATCCATGAAGAGCAGGTGAGAGAGAGTCCTCCAAATACAGTATTTTATTTAAAAAAACCCCACAACAACAAACAAACAAACAACCCAAAAACAAAACAAAAACCAAAACCCAAAACAAACAAACAAATAAAAACAAAACAAAAACAAAACCACCAAAAAAAAGGCACAAACTTTGATTTGACTGGACAGGTCAAAATGGCTATTTAGGATTGTTAATCCTAAATGATTATTGTTAATCTTAAATTATTATAAATAAGCAGAACTTATTTATTTACAAGTTATTTAGCATGGCTTTACACCCTCCAGTTAATGACCTAAAAGCACCTCATGGTGTTGAACTCAGTGTTTCTCTTCTCCTTTGCCTACAATCCACCCTCTCTTCAGCTGGAACAATGCAAAGATATCTTCATTTTACAGTGGCAGATCCAGCTCCACATTCGAGGCTGGAGCATGGAAATCTCAAGTCCTGTCTCTCCTCTGTGTCTCCTTTTTAAAAGGCCACATCATGAGAGACTGAACAGACAAAAAACAACAGGGACAGAAATTACCTTGACAATAACTTGACAAATTATGTCAAACACAGATGTTGAGTTTAATGCTCTTTGTAGCTCATGAGGTGTGTTCAAATGCCTGTCTGGATGGGCTGGTGGGATAACGCGTCCCTGCTGAGCAATGTCTGGGTAGAAATTCGGGAATGTCTTGCTTTCCCACCTTGGCCTGACATCACAGGGGGCTGCACCAGGACGAAATTCTCTCCACACAGTCGATTCACAGGGAGAATCGTGCCCACAAATGACAAGGAGAGATTTCCACTCGGATGCTGCCGAGAGAACTGGGGGAGTAGTTGTAGCAACACAAGCTTAAGCCAAACCATTTTCCTTTTATAGTTCACCTTCCACTTTCTATATGGATCTATTTATGCAGGAAATGCTGCAAATTGTAGCATCTCTAAGGAGTAAAAAGAATAATAATAAAAAAAAAAAAAAGAAAACCTGGAGAGGTAAAACACCAACCAAATGTCCTCCTACTAAATACTAATAAAACATAGGAGGAATAACACTTTGAGGCCATGTCAGGTAATATTAAGGCATCTCAAACTGGCTCCATCACATGCCAGACTGTGGGAATGAGCCACAGGATCCCAGGGAGAGGCAGGCTCGAGTGACAGGGATCTCTGTGCTTCCCTGCTCCCACTTCCTTGGCTCAGCTTCCCCCCCTCCCAGCTCAGAGGTTTGCTGACAATGTGCCCTCTGAGGTTACCGAGGCAGTCAAAGGGAAGATCCCTGTGTGTCCCAGGAGCAAGAACACTCCAGAGATGAGGAATATGGCTTTGCATGGGGCCTCTGGAACACACAGCCTGCAGTGTGCAGCTATATATAGCTCTTTTTGCTCACAAAGGCTCTAGGAATTGATTCCCAACAAGCTGAGGATTTCCAACAAGCCTGCAGTGCTGTAGCCTCCCTCCTGTCCTGAAAGGTACAGTGAATTATTTCAAACTTGCAAAACACATCTTAAAATGATTTAAAATTATTTCCCAGCCCCATTTAAAAACAAATCTGTGTTCACGTTCCAATCACTGCTAGGAGGTCAACTCAAAAAAAAAAGGAGCTGCCACCTTTTATAGCTGTGACATTACAAAGAAAATCTTGCCAGATTATAGGCACTGTGTCTCTACCACGGACTTCTCAACACAAAATCTCCCACACAAATTCTGCCTGATGTTCCCCAAAATCTGGGGCTTTGTTTATGCAAAAAAGCAAAAAGAAAAAAATAAATCACTCTTTTCTTAAAATCTTCTCTGTTCCATTTGATTTTGTACCATTAACACGTTCAGATCACCCTGCCCCAATCTAGTGCAGCTCATGTAAGAATTACCCAAGAGCTCCTCTTTCCCTCCACCCCCCCCAAAGGAGATTGTCATCTTCTCCCCTAAGCTTATTATTAAACCTGTGATCTCTTCACAAGACGGACGAGCTCTAAATATAAGAAAGAATCTGTTACATAATAGCCCAGGAAAGGAGGCAGCACCCAACAGCCTGTAGGCAACAGAGCCTGGGTAAAGTGAGAGTGGGAAAGGGATGGAAATGTGTGTCACTGTCCTGCCTTTGCCCAGTGTGGTCCACACAGAGAATATTCAACCACTGTTGAATATTGAATGATTAAACTTCGGGGGGTTTATCTCTGTGGAAGGTGAACGAATGCAAACAAGCAACATTTACCTGGGAGTTAATTCAGGATGTGGCAAAAATTTTGCTCAGATCAGAAGAAAATCTGCCTGCAACACGAGAGGGCTTGTTTGAAGCTCCCTGACCCAGGACTGTAAATAATCCCCCGTGAGGACTGACTCACCCACGGCGATGAGTAGGCTCAAAGCTTCTTCAAATGGAGCAGTGTCACCACTATAATCAGCAGTTAAGAGAGTTACTGAGGAGCCACACTATCAATTACACTGGTAATACATATTCAGGGAGTAAGTGATATGCAGACAGAGAGAATATGAAATCAAAACATTAATAAAAAATAAGGAACCTTTGGAGACAAATTATTATCTTCTATGTCTACGGTGCTTTGTGCGTTCCTAAAGGATTTAGAGGCTAAAAATAAATGATTACTTCTACCAGCACTGACATCCAAGCTACCTTGGATGAAAAACAGCAAATTGCTAACCATGGATAGCAAGATTACACAACTGTTTTGAACAAGCAGCAAGGAATGGACCATGTTAGAGAAAACAGCAGGACTCTGTAGAGAAATCGAGGCTGTCCAAGCTAAAATATAACCAGAATAATGTGAATAGCATCTTGATTTTCTACACCCATGATGGGATAAAAATGAGAAAGGTCAGAATCCTCTGTCTAACTTGATATCTCATCCCCTAATCTACATCATCCTTCTCTCATGATTTTTTAGCATCATACTGAGACACTGACTTGAAGGAAAATACTCAATACACACACACACACATATATAAAATACATAGAATATACAATAATATAAATACCTGTGTGTATTTAAACACACATGTGTGTGTTTAAATATGAACAATCACCACAGACTCCTTGGGAAAAGAAAGAGGGAAGATTATTAGAACAAGTAGAAGATCAAAGATCACACAAAATCACCTAGTTAACACAGAAAAGACATCATCAAAAACCTGGACCAAGTAATGTTTTGAAAATAAATTCAATCACTTCTGTCTCCAAAACACACAATGGTAATGATAGTGATGTTGGTGGGTTTCAGTATCTACCAATGATAATGGCCTGGAAAAGATGAAGAAACAAAGAGGTCTCTGCAAGCCCCAGTTCTGGACTAAGGGCAGCAGTAAAGTAGAATAGTAATTATATAATCACAAAAGAACAAATTCAGGAGGAGGCAATCGAGAAAAGATGTTTATGTATGTTTTAGGATGAAAGAGTTTAGAGAAAAAACATGAAAGTGCAAGAATTTTTAACTGTCAGAAGTAAAAAAAAAAAAAAAAATCTGTATTCTATACCCACCCTGAAAATAGCAGTGACTGGTTTCTGTTGGGTTTAGCTGTAACAGTCTCCTAATAACACACAACTGGATCTATCAGAAGTACAGTCAGGCAGCACAAAGACTGCCTCAAGGGCAGAGAGTTTCAACTAAAAATACAGGTGGTGCACCTGCATGATTGAGCTTTTTAATGAGGCATGGAGTCAACAGAAGAGACACAACTGCCATGGCTGAGATTGAAAATAATATACCAAGGAAAAAATAAAGATTAGGAACACCAGCTGAGCTCGGAGATAACACAGGCAAAGTTACTGTTAAAGCAAGATTGGAGTTATAATAACCCAGCAGGGGTAAATTGGAAGATGTAACATGATAGGAGCCCGAGCTCTGCTCCCAGGTCTGGGTCTGACAAATGACACTTCTGCCAGCAAATCATTTAATCCCTGCACATTCATCCATCTGAGTGTCAAGGAGGTTTATTGCCTCAAAATTTTAGAAGAGTACCATGAAATTCAATTCATTAATAGCTGAAAACTATGCTTTAATCCTTGGATTGAAGGTGCTGGCAAAGGACAGCATATTTACCAGGTTAAGGCTTCCCCATAAAATGCTTTTGTATTTACTTCAGTGAAGCCTCATCTGTTTCTGTCCTGTTTCAGTTCAGGATTCCAGAGCACTTCCCAACTTTCCCATTTCTCGGTCTCGGGTCAGAGCTGTGGTCATGAGCAGGAACAGCAGAGCCACAGCTGGGACAGGCAGGAGCAGTTGCTCCCATAATATCCAGAGAATCCAAGAGGAATCCTGCACTTCACCCACCCAGTCACAGAGATTGTTCTGAGTCTTACTTAAGAAGTACAGCGAGAGGCAGATGGGAAAACTACAGGGGGTGTGAAAGAGTAATCCAGGTCCAAATCTTTCCTGACGTTAATGAGGATGAAAAGTTAGGGGCTCGATCTGGCATGAGCAGAAGACCCTCAAAACCTCCAAAAATGCAGATGAAGCACCTTCCATAATCAAACTCAACTGTTCCCTCTAGTATGAGCAAAACCAGCCCATCCAAAAACCTTTACAAGTGTAAAATACTGTGGATTTTGAGGTATGCAGAAAAAGGGGCATGTTCAGTCCTACACTGTATTTAAGGGTTAGACAGATATTCGTCAGCTTTGCTTTGCTGTTGCAAAACTAAAAAACCAAATTCAAATCAGATAAATAAACTGTAGTAAAATCAAATGTGGAGGAATGCAGGGGCAGCAACATGAACTCCTCAGGAATCAGGAAAATGAAACAAGTATAAGATGTTATAGTTTTGTTATAAAACAACAATGGACTGATGACAAAAACGAAACTTTTTCAAAACGTGGTGTTTTCTAATGTTCAACCTGTTCCTTTTGATCAGGGCTGGTTATATAACCCTCAGCCATGCCACAGTTTTGCATTTGATTTGTAGATTTTTTAGTAGTACCAATCAATTCATTCCCAAATAAAGCACAGCAAGGCTGGAGCCCTGAGCACTGATTTACTTTCACCTGGGACAGATGGCAGGGAAAGAAAGTGCTCATGACAATAAAATAGAGATGTAAAAACCCACAAAGCAAAGGAAAAATGATGCACACAAAGGCTGGAATTCCACCTCACTGCCAGCCAAGGCACACCAGGCTCTCTCACCCACCAGGGCAGGAGGGCTGAAAAATCCAATTAGGAAAACTTCCCAGGCTCCCTGTTTATAGCTGGATATTAATCCTTGATATTTAGGATAACTTGTCAATGCACAGTTCTCTGCTGCCTTTAGCTCTGGGTCACATTATGCTGGGGAAAGATGAGCTGAATTCAGACAATACAAAAGGATAAATTACCTATTTTCTTAAGTCTCGTGTAGCCCTTAAGGGACCACACGTTTTATTTATTTATTTAATGTTGGATTTCTCACACCTTCTCTTTTTTAAGAAGATAAAAGGATTAAAATTTCATTAATCTTCAGTAGGAGGCATCACAGGGAACAATCATAGGCCTGGGCATGAGGGAAATGGGTTTCTGTGTTTGGGGAAGGACTTGATAGCTCTGATACCCTCCCTCTCCTGTAGGAATGGCTTAAAGGAACAAAGGAGCATAAAGAAAAATTCAATATTCTTCCTCCTGCAAAAAGTATTGCCCCAATCTACCTAGCAAAGAAAGTGGAGAAACTGGAACCAAAAATTAGCATTTATAGTCACTTCTTAAACACAGGTCTGGTCTTGTTAGAAAGTAAATGTCCATTTTGATAGCAAATTTTATTTAGGCTGAAAAAGGAATATATGTGCCCCTTTTAGCATACATGTTGAGTTTAATGTGATTCCAACTGAAAACAAAAGTGAATCTTACTGATTTTAACACCTCAGTGATCAAAGCTTTTCTCTGATGTTTAGCAGCAGAAAGCTTTGCAGGGAAAAGAACAATAATGTGCAATAGGACATGTCTGAGTAATTGTTCAGGTTTGGATGTCTGGAAAGAGAGAAAGAGAGAAAGAAAGAAAGAAAAGGAAAGAAAGAAAGAAAGAAAAGGAAGAAAAAAAAGGAAAGAAAGGAAGAAAGAAAAGGAAGAAAAAAGAAAGAAAGAAAGAGAAAATTAAAAGAATGATTGAGATTAATTTGCATACTTGCTGCTACAATAATTAAAGCCCTCTTTCTTATAATGTGAATGTCTCAGGCAATTCATTCATAAGGGAGATTGACACACTGATATATTTTACTTCCAAGTTGGAATGTATTTTCTTCCATTGCAGACACTCTCTGGAATATATTAAAGGAAATAGTGAGGAAGACTGATAAGAGCAAGAAACAGTGAATAACATTTAGTCAGGACTGCAAATATTTCTGCATCCTAAATCTGCCAGAGCCCCTGATACAGGGCCAGGATGGCAGCAACAATCAGACATTTGCTGCTCTCTGTTGAAGTTAAGTATCATATTTTAAAGAATCTAAAGTAGCAACCAATTTAAAAAAAAAAAAAAGAAAGTAAACCCCCAGATTTCTCACTCCATGTATTTAATATAATGTTGTTTCCTGATGAAACCCTTAGTAGGTGGGAGTACTCAGGGAGACACTTGGATTTACATAAATTGGAGACAGAAAAATGCTGTTAGATGAAGTCCATGGCACTGCTTGGTTGGGATTGAGTCTTCCAGTAGCAATTACACCAGGCTCCAGACAGACTCAGTGCTCAGTCTCAGGCAAAATTCATTATTTAACTTCAGAATATGTTCTTAAAGTCTACTGCCCTCTCCTTTATAACATTAGCACAATATTTAAAGGTTGTTCATGCACATCAGGCAAACTCTAAGTTATGATTTTGCCTTGCTTTTAAATCCATTCTATCATTGTCACATGAATTTTAAATATGACTCCATGCCATTTCTGATAACCTGATTTTTACCCTTTTAAAAGGAGCAGTACACATATCACAGCCACACTCAGCAGTTAATATAATTTAATGCAAAACTACACACAACTCTAAAAATGGAGAGTGGAATTTATTTAAAAGTTCTGCTGGACTCAACTTGATATAGTGCACCATCATACAGGGCAATAGGTAATAACTCACAATTTCTTCCCCATAAATGGTCAGTAAATTCAAATACTAATAATTCTTCTCTGAGAAATTCATCTGCTAAAGACCTAAGTGAAGGTCTAAGTGAGTTCAAAGCCACTCACCAGGAGACACCGGGATTCTCAGCTCGGCAAATGCAGGAGAGATTTAAAAGAATCATCCATTTGCTGTTTTGGCACAAAAAGCCCAACGCTCCAGGAGCAATTTCTGTGCATAAGAGATCCAGGATGGAAATAGCAAAGAGCAGGGAGCACACCCAGGAATGCCTGTTGGAAAGAGCTTTCTGAAAGGACAGATAGAAACTGGAAAAACAAAGCACAGACGCGCCCCACAATTTTCACAGCGAGGCGGCTCCTCTGGGTTTTTTCGAGTTACAATTCAACTTCCCCTTTGAGAGAGCATAAAAAAAGACATTCAGATTTGAAGAGAAAGATGAAAAAAATCAAAGTATGAAGGATTTGGAGGCTGTCATAAAAAAAAAAAAACAAGCACAACAGATGGCTAAAGAGGGACTGCACGCCCCAGTTCACTTCTGGGCCCCTGGTCCCGTTCCTACGCCGATGACGCCAGCACAGCCCCTCCAGTGAATTCCAGCCCAAGGATCACGGATTATCCCACATTTTGCTGGAGAGGAGATGTCTTTCACAGGCACTGGGTACTCATCCAGAGTCCTCAAGCTGCAGCCACTCCATCCATACATGGATACATCCTGTAATACCTACAGGATTCAAGGGTAATGTCTGTTTTCTGCTATTTTTTTTTCACCAACCAAATGACTTCAGCTTCAATGAAGATCTTAGTTCTAAAAATGGGAATCAGAGTGATGAGAACGATCAAAAGTTTAAAAAATGTTACCCATGAACAAGTGATGAAGCAGAAGGAAACACAGGAATTCACACACGGAACACTGAGGCCGAGGAAGACAGGAGAGTGTTTTCCTTGTTAATGGGGAAGGGACAAACATTACTGAAAAAATTAACAGGAGAGATTTGGATTAGGCAGTGAGGAAAACTTTCCACCTGTAACTGCCATCACCAAGAACTGGAATATCCTGCAGAAGGAGGTTGTGGGATCTCCACTGCCAGCAATTGAGACGAGGTCAGAAAAGTCCCTCCCAGGATATGGTTTAGATTTCACTTCTACCTTGAGGTAGAAAGATGGACTCAACGACCTCCTGAGCTGCTTTTCAGCCCTATTTTCTGTGGCTTTGCTATTCTATTAAAAACATGTGAAATTCCCCTTAGCTCTTTTCCTTAAAGGAAGGAGGGTAATTCAAGAGCCTCGGGATCTCCAGAGCATAGCCCTTAATTAATTAACCTCATAACGTAACCTGCAGTAACATTGTGCAGGGCTGTGTGTGCCCCCTCCAGCTCCTGTCCTACATACCAGTGTCTTCTGGCTACAGAATTTAGAGCTTGATCAGGCAGAGCTTGGTGTGTCCTAACTCTCTGGAATCAATGGGAATTGAGGTGACTAATTAAGAATTGTAATCAGGCCCTTAATCCAAAGCAATAGAAAGACATGCCTTCAGAATCCGATTAGCTGCTTAATAATTCAAAACAGGCACCGAATAATATGTTGACTGCCTGGGAAAGAGGCATTTTTTCTCGGACCCAGAGCCTGCTCTGTCTCACATTTCCACTTAACACCTAAGGAAGGAGAAGCCAACCCCCTGACAAAGCAAAATCTACACTGACCATAACATTTTGTGGTTGTTCTCAGCCAGAGCCGCTCATTTATGCTCATTTATGGCTGTAAAACGATGCAGGACTGAAGAACCAGCTCTTCTACATCTGTTTGTAAAGAATGATTCTGTGAAGATTTCAGCTCTTCTCTGCCCTATTAAAAATTTTTTTAAAAATCTAATTTTTTCAGGAAGCATCTCCCATTTAGCCAGATTTTTGGGTCCATTGCCCTGGCAGCCTCTTGCTTGAGCAACACTCTTTGCTGATCCAACACTCTCAGCCCAGCTGGTGATAATCAGAATTGAGAGACTTAATTACTGTACCTTTCAATAAGGATTTCATTTTATTTTTGTTCTTTCTGCTGCAAATGCCCATGAAGCACAGGGTCACTTAAGCACAGAATTCAATTTAATTATCCTCACAGGCATTTTTATCATTAAACAGGTCAGCTTATTAAAAAAATATCTTGATTATGAATAATGGAAAGCCTGGCAGGCAATCCAGGGGAGCTTCACTCTGAAAGCTCCCACATCCATGTGTTTGGATTTGTTTACCAAGCACTGGGCAAGGTCCCACTGAATGCACATGACAGCATTAAGTGAAACTGCATCTCATATTTAATTATAAGCGGATTTCAAAGCTGATTTATCGACTTTTTTCATGGCAATATTCAGCAGTATTTGTAATGTGGACTATTATCTGCTAATAAAAGCAAGGAATGAGAAAACCAACACAAAAGGCCGTTGGGTGAGAATATGACACCGTATTCCTGAACTGGATCCGGCCCCATCCTTCCCAGGGCACGGAATGGTTTCCTGTAAGCAGGTCCATTGCTCAGCTAGGACAGGATCCTTTCCCAGGTAGGACACTGCTTTAATTACATGCCAGGCAGGATGTCTCTGATGGACTATCCTCACGTGAACCAGTCCTGAAAAGAAAAATCCGCGCTGTTCATGGAAGACTTGATGTGCAAGGTAGGAGAGAGTAAACATTCGGGAGAAACAACATCCTGGAGAGCAGAGAGCAGCAGAAAAGCAAAGCTGTTTTCATGCTTGGGTCTTTTCAAGGCAATCATTTGCATATTTTTGCTCTATTCCATATGCAATTCGGTGTAACATGATTTCTGTGTGCTATTTATAAGGCTAAGTAGTCAAGGAGCTAAACATACTGTGTGTTTTATATATCCCTTTCCTTTCTTCTCCCCATTTTCATCAACTTTCTGTTTTCTAATGGTTCAACAGGCCTGGAACTCATCTATTTATTTAACTGTATGGTCAAATCTAATTTGAAAACCTGTTGTTATTTTTAACCACTTGCTGTATGCATAAAAAAAAATAAATTAATTCGGTTACTTTAAGCTAAAGGTAATTACACAAGGATGCAAAGCAAGTTTTTACTGACTTCCAGAACATTTTTACTTTCATCTTTATATCCTCATGACACAGAAAGGAAATCAAACTGCAGCAATAAAAAGCTGTTACAGAGAATGATCTTTAAGGGGCCTGACTGCAAAGCCAGTTCTTGTCTGGCCTTGAAGACCATAATGGAGCACTTTTGTAATTCATCCAGGATTACTTTATGATCCTGATCACAGATAACCACAAACACACGGGTAGCTAAAATGGAAAGAGTAAAAGCAATTTCTGTCCTTGGGAAAAGTTGCATTTTGCTGATTCATTAAGGCATCCAGACATAACAAGAGCAGCAGCTCTCAGAATGCGAGGAGACCACGCGGCGCTGCCGTGACACTGAATTCTCACGGTTTCATTTTCCATTTCCTTTCCTACATAAAACCAAACATGACACAGGCACAGCCCCACAAAACTGGCCGAACTACAGGAGCCTATGGAAAACCAGGAGCACATGGATTTTGTTTGGCATCAATTCACTCGTGGTGGCTGATGTCAGAGGTTCATCGGTGTTTGGATTCAGCAGAGTTGATGCATTATCTTGCCATAAACAGAGCAGTTTATTAAAACAAGGATATATCCACACGTGTCCTTCTCACACCAGGGGCTGATGTTGCCTCCTCTGTAACTCCTCTCTCCTGCCCTCAGCTGTCTCCTCTCACAGCTGTAGAACATCCCCTCAGCTGAGGTTGTCCCTGTCCTGTCCAGGCTGGAAAGAGCAGCAGATTTCCCAGTAATATGATGAGCTATTTTAGCTCTGATGATTCAACTTAATGTGTTCCTACAGAATCCAAGGCTGACCTAAGATCTTTCAGGTTATAGCCTAAGGAGTAACATTAGTCTTATTAGTCACAAAAAATTTCCAAGACCAAGTTTTGTATGGAAACAAATCTGAGTGATAAAAAACTGCAGAGAAAATACACATATTTGCTTCTGCAATGTAAGTTACACTGAACTGGCACTAAAAGATGCTTAATAAACTCCAATTAGGTCTCATACTGCTTACATTAATTTTCCAGGTATTAGATAGTTGATCATTGTATGTTTGGACACAATAGCAGGGACATTTCAAATTGTAACTTGGAATTAAAAAAAAAAAAATAAGGCTCCTTATACTTCCCAGAAACTGAAATATTGCAATTATTTAATCAGTCCAAATGAGAATCAATTTGCAAACTTAGCTGTATGTAAGAAATTACCTCTACTCCAATCAATGGATTGCTCAGATTTATCACTGAATTATTTTGGAACTACATTTTTATCAGCAAAACCACTTTCAAACAAATCAAGGCTCCTTTGAAAGTTCTGCAAGATAATATTACACTTTGCTACCTGCAGGTTTTGATCATTCTTGCAAACAGAACATGGAATCACAGAATGGGTTGGGATGGAAGGGATTTAAAAGGTCATCTGGTTCCACTCCCTGCCATGGGCAGGGACACCTTCCACTCTCCCAGGTTGCTCCAAGCCCCGTCCAGCCTGGCCTTGGACACTTCCAGGGATCCAGGGGCAGCCACAGCTCCCCTGGGCAACCTGTGCCAGGGCCTCCCCACCCTCACAGGGAAGGATTTGTTCCCAATATTTAATCCAAACCTGCCCTCCTTCAGCTTGAGGCCATTCCCCCTTGTCCTGTCAATACATGCCCCTGTGAGAAGTTCCTCTCCAGCCCCCTTTAGGTGCTGGAACATATAAGGAACATTTGATTCCTGTCCATTCCTCCATTCCTTGTCTCAGTTACAGTGGCTCAGCACTTGGATATTTAGCTGGAATTCTCCATATGAATTTGTCATCTTTTTTGTTGCCATTTTTATGAATTCCTGAGGTAGCTGCATAAATAAGGTCATCACAGAGAAATGAGACTGTGTATAACAAAACAGAGCAGTGCCTGGTTCTTGTGCCACCTCCTCACCTTCCCTGTGCCCCTCTTTCCTTCCACACCCGCCCCAAGCAACTCTGTGTCCTTGTCTCATTCCTGCTGCAGCTCCATGTGTTACTTTGCCAAGTGGCAGTGACAAGAACCCTGATCATGTCATCTTTGCCACTCAGCACTTCCCAGGACAGTGTTCCTGTCACCTCCACACCGAGGGAAGCAGTTTGGAGGCACTTTGCAAAGGCTGAATGAGTTAAAGGAGCAGCAAAGGAAGGGATGAACGAGGGTCGGCGGGGATGGAAACCCCCGGCCCTCAGGTCAATGCCTGGCCTCCAGGCCCCCATAAATGTACAGGAATACATTGATATGGATGAGAAGTCTCAGTATCTGGGCTGTCATTCCTTGTATTCCAGTGGAATTCCAAGTGGTGGCCGCTGCACCCTGCAGAAAATGCTCCCTGACCCAAAGAACTTCTGATTTCAATATTTAAATTGTCACTCAAAGGGAGAGGGAAGAAGGGCAAGAGAAGTTAAGTAGGAACGGCATGAAAAGAATAATGATTTGCCCCTCAGGTCAGTGGCACCAGTGGGGAGGTGGATTTCTATTTCAATATTGTTTATGTTATTATGAAATTAGGACAGATAACAAAGCACAAAGAAACACGGGGTGAAAGAGGGAAACAGAGCAACTTCCAACCACAGAGGCCTAAACCATAACAAAATGATGCTACAAATGAGCAGCAACTCGGAATGAAAGATTTTCTAATGAAATATTAGTCTGGCTGCCACATATGTCAATCTACAAAGGAACTGTGGGGCAACACCCAGAATACAAATTGGACTCAGAGCAAAAGCAGCTGCAAAACAAAGAATGAGCTGACTTGACACTTGCTAAAAAAAGCCCATTAATCATAAGAGAAATATTTATGCTTTCAAGTCAGAATACTAGTCCTGAAAAACAAAATTCCTCATGGTATTTCCAGACCTTCAGCCACAACACCACTGTTTGCATGAAAAATGTGATTATACAGTTTTGTGTGTGTGTGTTAACAATTAGTGAGAGGAGAAGGTAACAGATGTCCCACATCCAGAGATCTAAAAAATGTCATACAGGTAACACAAAACTAACACTGGATCACCTGTTAAAAACGGTTAGATCATGTTTTATATCGTGTAAAATCATCACCTGTAAGTTGGAATTAATTTTATACTGCATAATTTCTCCCTATTAAATCTGTGGGTAATTCTTTATAAAAAGCAAATAATTGGTGATGGGTATTTTTAATGGCAATTTTGAAAAAATAGACAATACTTAATCTTAAAGTTCTCCTGAATTTCTGTTGCTATAACAACGTGTGAAAACCTTTCTCCTGTTGAGGACATCTGTAGCTATTTTTACATGGAACAGCTGGATTTGTCTATCTGACTTCCACTCAGAAGAAAAAGTGTTTTATTTGCTGTCTTTGAACAAGCTTTTAATATAATGACAAATGTCAGAGCCCAGCAGGCTCAGTAGTGGAATAGTCTCTGGTATAAAACACATATGACGTGGCAAAATTGTAAATTAAGCAACAATTTGATTAAAAGCAGTGAGAGTCTCACAGCCCCCCCATGCAGACACAGAGGAGGTGGAACAACATGGACAAAACAAGTCTTTATAAATGAGATCTTTGATCTCAGGAGATGCCACCTCAGTGCTTTAAATTTGTCTAAAATCTGCCAATACAGGAGAAGACCAAGAAGTTGACTTGCAGTTGCCTGTGTCAGGCACCTGGAACATCCAGGATTCAGCTGTGATGCCCAAATACAGGTGAAAATACATGTAAGAGCCAACCATTCTCATCCTTCTCTACAGAAGTTTCTCCTACAATAAAAACAGCAAATCAAAGCTGTGATGAACGTGCAGATTTCTCCAGACCCACATCAACATCTGCAGAATTAGGCCATGGCTAATCTTGCCCCCAAATCACAGATATCTGTAAAAGGGGAAATAGAAATTAGGAGCTCAGACAACCAGGCAGCACCAAAATTGGCATGTAGAGGAGATAATTTTATTTTAAAACTCCACTTTACACTGTGCGGGACGTATTTGTTATTATTGCACATAATTTAGAATATAATATCAGTTACTGAAGTGAATTGTTTGTTCCCTGTGGGGATTAGGAAAGAAGGGAGTATATTCTAATGCTGATCACAAACCACTTCTCCCATATGGAGGGTGATTTTCAGAGCCTGGTGGAATCCATATCCCTGCCCACCCCAAGCTCTGGAGGTGCAAAGCCTTTCAGAGTATAAGGAGGCACAAAAGGCTACGTGGATTTCTGAAAAATTCCCTCCTACTGTTTCCAAAAAGACCTGTTATTTGTGAACTGGAATCACAAACAAAAATAGCTCACAGACTCCACTGGGACGTTGGAAATATGCAGTGTGTGCATTATACAAAGGCAGGAACTGCACATATGCCTGGGGCACGGGGATTAGGAGAATATTTGCTTTATTTTTCAAGCAAAAAGGAGGAGGGCATGACATTTTGTGAACCTGTATCTTTTCTTCTCTCAGTTCTGATTTTAGCTGTAAATACATAATTACTGTAAATGCATTCAACACCTACACAGATCCTAAAACAGCCCAGAACTGTTCATCTTGCAGCTGCTGATCAATAATTACTAATTTCATGCAGAGACAGGTAAATTGCCTGTGCTTCACCCCAGGACACTTCGTGTTCAGACAGACGCCTCCAGCTCAAGGCAACAGTTTTGCAACACAAAGGGCAAAACCAGGCTTAAGTTTTTCTTAATAACTTGCTTCCAGCTGATTGCCCAACACATTAAGATTTACCAGCTCATGCTGAAAAAGCAGCGAGTATGACTTGGGTGTCGGGCAGATTTACAGCCCAGTGCCAGACAATGGTTTTGTTGCCACTTTCTGAGCTGAATTTATTGGAGAGCTTCCTGAAGAAGGGAGGAGTGTTCAATTACCCAGCAAATATCAAAGAACATGCTTGGTGTTGCTGTTCTTCCCTTGGACAGGAATTCCACGCTTTGAAGTGTGACCTTTCCTTCAGGCCCGCTGGAGTCTGGGTTTAAATTGTGTGCTGGAGAATTGGACACAGCACTGAGCTTAAGAGTGATTTCCAAGCTGGTTTATACACAAGGCAGGAAGCAGCACAGAAAGGAAAGGCCAAAAGGCTCAAGGCAGTGGTTTCTCCACAATTCCCTAAAAAGAACAAAACAAACCAAAAAAAAGAAAAAAAAAAGATGAAGAAAGAGATGAGAAACAACTGAAATTCAGTACCTGAACTCTGCAAGGCTGAGGAACAGCTGGATGCTTTGCTGTGGTTAGCAAGGAAATAAAGAAAAATAACATGGAGAATAAAATTGTCTTGGGAAGAAAACTGCCTTGGGATGCAGGCAGGGCAAAGCAGAGAAGTTCTGGTCCAGGATTCAGGATCCAGGATCTGAAGGGCCTCTCGTGAATTGATTGATGATCTAAGATAGGAGGCCAACACATCCAGTGGAGAAGTGTGACAGAATGGGCAACCTACTTGCCTGGGGTGGAAGGCAACATATTTGTTAGGATATGGCAAAAAACAAGTAGTTCAAGCACCTTAAAGAATTTGAGAATGACCTTGTGTTAATCAGGTTACCAGGCCCATGGGAGTGGGAGGGAAATCTCCTTACTTAATAAGATCAGTCTTGATTTTAGAGATAATAGGGACATAATTACAAGTTGGTGAGGATGATGTGACCTCCAACCCATCTTTTTAATCCTCATCTTGAGATACTTAATGAAGCAAGTGAAAGTGGAAAATAAAATGGAGAAAGGAATAATGATCACTGCCAAAATCTAGTGGCCAAGCCTTCAGTAACAACCACACCAAATTTTGGGGAACTGAAAGAAACCTTTTAACGCCACATGAAATAAGATCTACATGCAGAGAAACCTTTTAACACATTTTCTTAAAGCAAATTACTTCAGCACACTCACAGTTTAACGGTGTGGTTTACAGCTCTGACACACAAAATGAGAGCAAAACAGAGAGAAAATGATCTGGCTTTCCTGGGTAGTAACTTCCATACACAGCACGTATTTTCCCAAATCACCTTCCAAAATGACAGGCTTTTCTGTCTAGAAAAGACATATTATATTTACTGTGGCTAATATAATGTTTTTTGGAAGTCAACTCTCGGCAATCAATCTTTAGAAAAACAATGGGACTTGGGTTTTGCACAAAGGGATGCAAACATCTGTAACTTTGCAGGTGCTGCCATCTGCTCACGTACCAGAATTTGTACCCACTAAAATCTCTTGGTATAGAGCTCTTTCAGCTCCTATAAAAGCATTTGGTTTAACATTTTGGTAATTTTATGAGGAGTGCTTAAGAAATAAAACCCAAGAGCTATGCACAAACATCAGGAAAAAAATGTATCTGTACCAAAAGAGAGTAGGTTTGGATGGGATATTGGGAAGAAATCCTTCCCTGTGAGGGTGGGGAGGCCCTGGCACAGGTTGCCCAGAGAAGCTGTGGCTGCCCCTGGATTCCTGGAAGTGCCCAAGGCCAGGTTGGATGGGGCTTGGAGCAACCTGGGCTAGTGGGAGGTGTCCCTGCCTATGGCAGGGGGTGGAACTGGATTATCTTCAAGGTCCCTTCCAACCCAAACCACTGTGTGATTTTATGAACAGTTTTCCCAACTGCCTTTCTGACTGGTAATGTGTTTATTAACCACCTTTTTTTTTCCTTTTTAAAGATATGGTCCAGAACAGACACTGTGGGACAGAAGATAAACGTTAATGTTGATTTGAACGGTATCAAAAAACGTAACTCAGGATTGTTCACTATCAACCCTTCCATTTTTCTAATGTGTGATATCAAAAGTGAGGGAATTGCAGAGAGAGGATTTCTGCCAACAGTGACTGACCTTGAATTAGCCTCAATAGGATGGAAAACACTTGGATTTTCAGCAGGTACCCTGCTCGTTCACAGACTGTCAGCATTCAAGAAACATGAGTGACACTGATCCCCTGTGTGCTGAAATTCTGAAAAGTTATCTTTAGTAAGCAGGATCAAAGTAACACCAGAGCATTACTAAATCTCTTTACTACTATTTTTCCTGATGAATTATTTATTACCAAAAAACAAACAGAACAATTCCAACCCAGTGCCTTAAAGCTGGCACTGCTCTCTGCTCGCAGTTACTCCACGATTCTCGAGCTGCAATCCAAAGTTGCCACATAAATTTAATGCTATTTTAAAAATCTAAGGTTTAAATAAATCTAAAGCAGAAAGGGGATAGCTTGGGGGGAAAAGAAATCAATGCAAAGCCATGAAATTTCTCTGTGTTCTATCCTTCACGTCACAAATAATCTCCCCAGGGAGACCCACACGCACGCACAATTAAATTAATGCTTTCAAACTGACAAGAGTGGTTAAAAATAATAAAATTAAGCTTTTTTTCATCGGAAAGCATTGCCAAAAGGTGCATCCACTGAAGCCTGACACTGATACCAAGGCCTGGCCACTCTGATTGTTAAGGATCTGACTTAATGAGCAGAGAGTGTTCTTAAGCCTCTGTGTCTGTCCTGAGCCATCAGCTCCTGTCACAGCTCCCAGAGGTGCTGGCAGACTCTTCCCAGTGCTCCCTGGCTGGAGACTGAGTTGCTATGATATATGTTTATGGAATAATAGGAAAAAAAAACCTCTGGAAAATGTGAAGATTGCAGGCATGTTCCCTGGAAAAAGTGTATTTGATTACAGGAAGTCAGAAACAATCCTGACCTAGGAATTCCTTACTAAGAGAAGTTCTTCCCACTATTGGTTCCAATTTACACTCATTTTGATGTGAATCCAAAAAAAAAAAAAAAGAGAGATAGAGAAGAGGGGAAACAAAGGAAGTATTTTGGTGAAAAAATACTAAGGCACTATAGAAAGAGTTTTGCTGTTGTTATGGAAACACAGAAAGCACAGGATAGGAAAAAAAAAAGTGAATAAAAAGCAATTTAAACTGCAAATATAAACATGTTCCTGCTTCCCGGAAAAAGTCCTTCCAAAAGATTTTGTTGTTGTTGCTGTGCATCTAAGCAACTGAAAACTACAAATTCTTCCCCAGAGAAACACAGATAAAAATTTGAAATCCACTGTAACAAAACAATAAACAGGACAAGGAATAAAAAAACCAGATGGAGTTATCGAAGCGGTGTTTTCACACCCACAAAGAGCCAGTCTGCTGAAAATGCAGAAACTTCAGACGTGCTGTTTGAAGTAATCAATGGAGTGGTGAAAAAGGACATGATTCTGCATTTATCTGGAGAAAAATAGTTCTCTGTTCCTCTCCCACATTCGTATTTTCATTTTATACATTTTGAGCAGGTAGCCAAAGAAATAATTCCATTCCCTGAACACAAATTACTTATTAAAAATTGGTTGTTTCATATGAAGCTACTCTGAACAGGCAGAATAGAATGTAAAAATTGATGTTATCTCTTAGTCTATAGTCCTTTGCACATAAAAAAATTAATTTAAATATATTTCCTGACACGGTGCTAAGCTACATCAAGAAATAATGGCAATTAATTGTGCAGATATAACCAATTAGCCACATTTTGGCTTTCAAATTCTCATTAGGTAACACTTACTGAAATGGTACAAACGAGTTGTGCTAATGGTATAATGCTCTTATGTACCTGGATAATCCATATTGGTCAGGTATTGTGGAACAAATGGGGCAAGGGTTCAGCATGGATCCATTAGGGAAGAGCATGGAAAAGTGGCACTTTCCCTCCCGAGGGACAGCAGGTGCCTGCACTGAAAGCACCTTTCCAGTGGCTCAGAAAGAAGGAAACAGGTTTTTTTTTTCGCTTGTAGCAATGACCACCTGCCTGAGAGAGGAGAGAGGGTTTGCCATCGATTCTAAATATTCAGGAGGTGGATTGTCAGTGAATCCTCAATGGTTTGAGCACCAGGGCTTTGGCCAAATATCCTGAGTGCACCCCTCGAACAATTCCTGCTGCTGCTGGAATAATGGGCAGGAAATCAGCACTGCTGTAAATAAGCTAAGCCTTGAAAAGAGTTTCTCTTCCTCACCAAGGCAAAACACCGAAAAAACTCAAGGGCAACAGACCACAAAGTTCACATTATGGACCCAATGACTTCTAAATTCATTCTGGAAAGAAAACCATTTTCAGTGCAGCCATCCATCATCCCCCCAGCTCAGGAGCTTTTTACTCCCTGCAGGGCAAAGTCTCTTCATCCTTGCTCTGTCATTTTAAACTACAGAAGGGAACAAATCACACACCTAAGACCACTGCTGCGTTTTTTTTTATTCTTTCTTAGACCAAATTTTTAAATCATTTTGTGGCTGGGAACTCTGAGCTCAGGCATCTGAACTGTGCTGACAGTAATGGTGTGGTTAAAACCACTAAACTCTTCATTTATATACACCTGTATGTGAATAAACAAAAGTCAAGCAATATTCACATAGATGTTACCTCAGAAAGAGACTGAACTGCACCAACTTACTAGAATTAACTTTGGTTCAATGATTCCACGCTCTTGCACACACCTTTGGCTCAAAATACCTGTCAAACTCACTAATATTCTCTAAGTAAAACTCAGAAATAGAAACATGGATCTTATCAGGGTCTAAAAGGACTTTTTTTGGGGGAGGAGGAGGGAAATCCAGGTAAAGGAAAATTCATGTGATTGTTCAAACTGAAGCATTTTACCTCATTTTGTGAGGATATTCACAGAAAGCCACCCTGTGCTTTTCCAATATTTTTTAGCAACACACACACAAAGCCAAGTCTCTTCATCCTTAAGAACATGAAGCTGCCACAATAAAATACCATCACATCTCTATTTGACCCACTGTGTTTTGAGAAATACAGTTTAAAATTCTAACGTGCAGTGAACATTCCCTGGTGGGCACCTGGTCAGGAGCTTCACTGCCAGGTCTGAGCCAGGAGAAGGATAATTGCACCAAAGAACCTGCAGAAATGGTCCCAAAATATGCATTTTCCTTCGGGCCAAGGGGGAGCAGGATGTCAGAAGCAGCAAGATGGTCTCCCTGCTGACCCCCTGCCTCTACTGCACTTATATCTTTGGATATAATTCCAATACAGTTACAATCTTTGAATACAGTTACAATCTCTGCCATAAAGATACAATGCACTGATTTATCCCTAATTAAGGATGAAGTAGAGAAACAACATTTGATTGTTATTTACCTTTCGACATCTGTTGGCCTCTTTCAAACACAGTGATTTGAAAGAAGAGAAGAAACCTCACTAATTGCTCTCAGAGCTGTGTGAAGAGTTCAGGCTTTCTGTTTCTGGGCTTTTGTAGGGAAGAGCTATGTTTCAGATGTAGTGTGTGTTGCTATGGTAATTATTATTTTACTGAATGCTATACATTCAGAACTGATTTCATATTGTCAGACAGCAATTAAACAGATTAGACTGTGTATACTCACAATCCTGAAATACTTCCAGTTTGTTTTAAATGTTAGGGCATGTGAAAAGCACTGGTGTGGGGAGTGGAACACCAGTTCCAAGGGCAGCTCCAGATGAACAGGTTACCTCTTACCTCCTCAGTGGTCTATTCACAGGCCAGAGCATCTTAAGAGCAGAGACACTGCAGGACATTTTGGGCCCTCAGTTCAGACACCGTCTCTCTGGCTCCTCATCTCCTGCTCATTCTTCTGCTGCAGACTTGAAATCTCTCTTTCCAGATGGCCAGAGCAGCAGCTACAGTAACTACCCAAAATTGAACACCCTGGCTTCCATCTCCCATTATCACCGTGCCCGTCAGAGGAAGTTTTCGGTTGCTGAGCACTGAGAAAACCTGCTAAATGAAGATAAATGGTTGCCCTCGTCCTGCAGTGCCTTCTGCCACCATCCAACCTCTGAAAGCATCAGCTGCATCCTGGTTTTGTCACCAGGACACCTGTACAATAGAACCAAAGCACTCAAACCCATCATCCACCCCAGGTCCAACAACTACTTCAGACTGACAGGCATTTCCAGATTTATCCAGCCCTCTCAGGTATAACTGAAGTTACAGAAGGACGAAAGCAGTTGAGGGAGAAAAACAGGAAGCAACATGATTTAATCTTCCTGAGAGGTTCTAAGTATGTCAGAGTAACTAGAGACAATATTCCCATAAGATGAAAATGATGCTAAGGTTTGTGTAAACCAAAACCACGAAACCCTTTGGAATTTTATTTGCTATGTCTTAGCTTGGCAAAGGAAGAAATGATAGAGGCCAGGATAGGAAATCAAGAAAGCTCAGGCTTGTGCCCAGCTTTAATACAGGCTTTCTTTGGTAAATCCATCAATTGCAGAATCCCATTTTTCCCCATGCTAAGAAATAAGACAAAATTTAATACATGTGAGTAGGGATAGTCAGGGAGATGAATGATGAGTTTGAAAACTCATGGATGAAAAACATTAGAAAAATGCCCAGAACTGTCAGGAAGGAAAGTAGCTGTGCAGCTTCTGAACAAAGGATAATAATCTCCAAAAGAAGGGTAACTGCAGTGTTCTGTAGGCCCATGGCTGGATATATGCAATAATACAGGTAAAAATAGGGTAAATCTTTAAGCTTCATGGGGAGGACACCTGACAGGCACAGAATAGCAAAGGAAATTACAAGGAGTTATTTAATTATCCATATATTTTCTTGGTCATTCTCCCTACGAAGTAAATTATTTTCATAGGTTGACATATTACAGTTTGTGGGAGCAAAGTCAGTTAAGAGATCAGGAATGAGTCAGCACTAGAAGGCTGATGGAAACATTAATCTTGCAGAAAGCTAAAGGACGAGAGGAAAACAGTATCATTCCAGATCAGAGAGAACATAATGGGCACAGAGGGTCTGAAAGGTGAACAGACTGATGGCTGCTCAAAGGAACAGCAGACTGCCAGGAGCTGGGACAGCACAGCCATAAACAAGGAGGAAATACACTGACTAAAATAAGGTGGAACCTTCGAAATGAGGATAAAAATAATTGTGATTCCGAAAGGAGATCATAATTTCCCCAAAGGACATCATGTCATGGCAACGTGACTGGAGCAGTTGTGAGGCATTTGCTGTTTCTCTTGGTGATAAGGAATCAACATAATCTAGTCCTTTGGTGCTGGCATTTCAACCAGTTCACAAAGGGCCTGGAATTCAGCCAGGAAAGTCTTGACTTATCTTTTTGTCCCAGTTCCCAACCCCGTGAATAGGGGGGGCTTTGTGTGCCATCAGCAGGTCACTAAAATATCCAGGTTGTTCACAATAGTACTTAAAAGTACTACCCAAAATCACTGAGGCAATAAAGACTTTTTTGTGTCTTTTGGATCAAGCTGTCGTGTTTGCAAAATACGCTGTGCTGGGTATTCCTGACATATGGTCAGAATAATTTGGTTTGTTTTCTTAAATACCACCTTGTTTTAAGGCAAATTTACTATGCAAGAGCTATGGAGGGGAAAAGGATGCAAAACTAACCAGTGTTCAGTTCCAAGGGAACTCATAATACACATTTAATTTTAATAGGTATTGAAACTGCCTGCTGGGCTTAATATTCAGGCTAATTATGACTAAACCAAAATGGTGGTTCTTTCCCTTTCCTATGTGTTAGAGGAAATCTGGTGTTGTCTGGAGGGAACAGGGAAATACAAGCAAGGTCATTCACACTCCGACCAGCAGCTGCCAAAAGAGATTGAAAAAGGAACCTCAGCTGTAATTCCTGCACCTGGAAAAGAATGTAAATGGTTAACTGGTGGCAGGATCCCACAGTATGAGGTTGGTAAAGCTCATAATCCTCAGCTTTCCGAAAGGGCCACACCATTAAAACTCAGTGTAAAGGAACAGATCAATCTTTAGGACCACACTGGCAGCTGAACGGAGAGTCCTGAGTGTCCCCAACTTTGCCCTTAAAATGGTTCTAGCAACTTCCTTCAGCCTTTGCCTGGTTAACTCACAATTAGCATGTGCGAGGCTGAGCTAAAAGTTATTTTAGGAGCCAACTGGAAAGGAGATTCAGCCTTTTTAAAAATGGAATTGTTTTCTATGGTTTAAGACTGTTTCCATGGAGAGACCACAGCATATGAACATCTTTAGGCCAAGTGCTTTGCTGCAGGCTTATCTGAATGAAAGCACCACAGGAGGAAGGATAATTGAGGCCAGTTGTTTAAAATTCATGGGCCTCCTCCTATACTTGACTCAGGAGCAGTTTATTTTCATTATTTTGATCTGTTAACCATTTAAAAGTTAAACAGTGCTAAACACATCTCTTAAGTGACACATCTTAATATAATATTTACTCAGGGTAGAATAAACTTAGTTGCAACAATGTCATGCTATTGGGTGAGGGTGGCAAAGTGGCAAAATTATACTGCAGATGAATGTAAAGGGATGCAGAAGGGAAAAAAACATCCATCCTAAAAACAGTGGGCTCTGAACTATTGCCACTTGGGAGAAGCATTCTTCCTAAGGTATAATAAATAGGGCTATTAAAAAGGCAGTTTACTCTTCACTAAAGGAAAATTAAGCAAATAGAATGGTGGTAGTTATTGGGAACAGGAAGGCTGTTGTATTACTTTATAAACCCTGAGTGTGCAGCATGAATATTATCTCTGATTGGGATCTCAGTCCAGCTTCTCTCCTTACAACTTCCCTTCCCAACACACACACAGACAAACAAGCAAAAGCACACACAGGGCAATAAAAAAAGATGAAAGGAATGGAACAGCTGCTCTTTCAGGAAGAATTAAGAGTTTATATTCTTTAAAAAGGTTCCTTGAATGGAAGATCAGCAATATACTGGATATGCTGTGTGCTCTTGCACACCCTCACAAGGCAAATCCAAAAGTCAACCTTTCCCCCCAAAATGCTAATAGGAACTATGCAGAAAAAAGGTTTGGCGTCCAGGAGCTAATGCTTAAAGTTGAATAACTGAAAGATATTTATCTAAGTCTCGAGAACATTTTCAGAGGTTAAAAAATGTCATGTCCCCCCTCTGTGCTCCCCCCCTCACGTGAATGGCTGGGTCAAGCTGTGTTTCGTGCAATGCAATAATTCCTGGTGTGTGGGCTGTGTTGGACTCAGCTGCACTGGCAGGGCTCCTTTCCTGCACTGTCAGCTCACACTCCACTCCAATGTGCTCAGCTGTAACTCTCGTGAACCCAGGTGGGATCCTGTGGGCCTTTTCCAGTCAGGGATGTTGTGGGATGCAGCCCATTTATGGTGGCATCAAACTAGGGCAGTCAGCACAGCAAGAACTTAGCCCAGTTACACTTTCATGGTCACATCCCATCCCAGGAAAATTAGGGTCAAAACACTCAGATCTATTTCCAGGTTTTGCTGAAGAAAGACGATCAGCTGAACCACCTCCCAGTCCAGCACAAGAGCCCTCACCTTCTGTTTTCATTTATTGCACTGAATTGTTGCTCCTGTGCCCGGGTTAGGAGGACACCTGCACACTTCTCCTAAGTCAGAAGGGTCAGTGAAAACCTGAATGGAAGGAGAAGGACAGGAGGAAAATTTCCTCTGGCAAGTCAGGGTGTTGCCACTTGCTGTGGCTTCGCCCCTGGCTCTGCTGTTCATGACAAATGTTCGTGCCGGGCTCTGAGAACTGGGTACCAAAGCAGACAGGCTGATATCAGAAGACAATAGCTGAGCCTGGGAACATTTTCTATAGCTAAAGAAATCCCATTTAATATCAGAACATTTACCTTTGACATCAGAACCTCTGTATACACGAGAGGAACAATTTACACTGACATTTTCCGCAGCAATCCTCTTTTCCATTACAAATGCATCATGTTCTTTCCATTCTTATGCATGAAGAATAATGACCTTAAAAGTAACATTTCAATTTACAGGAAATTTTAACTAGTACAATCATCATACCCAAAGGAATATGACATTGAAATATTATTCTCTTGAACTTTGCAAAACACAGTAAGATATCAACACAAATAACAAACCTTTCACTGATTTAATACTCAGACACTGTGGTGAGGTATTTTTGCAAGTAAAGGTTAATTTGCTTCTCCCTGCACAAATAATATTGATAATTAACAAACAATCCATATTCACTCACTCAAACCAAATTTCCTGGGGATGAACAGCAGTACAGAGAAGCAAAATTAGCAGATTTTGACCGGATCCTTTGACCTGCATTTCTTGGACTAATGTGAAAGTATCTCATTAAGATGCAAGCAAGCAGCCCATGTGAGAGGAATTCCAGCTACCAACTGCCTTTCTAATTCCCTGTATTATGACAAACATTTCTAAACACTGGCAGACATTTTCTAACCACTACCTGCAGATTTGCACATTATGCATAGGTCAAGATCCCTGTTTTACTACCAATATACAGTATAATATATACAGCAACCCTTTTATTTTCCTTTAGAACAGAAACCAGCTCTGTGGCAAACAGAGGTAAACAAAACAAGGACACTGATGAGCCTCAAAAGTCCTGTCAGCCACAATCCTGTAAACAAAATGTGTCAGCAGAAGAAAAATGGAAATGTTCATGTATTTTACTTCTTGAAATTCTGGATCTGATTCCGCTGTTTTATTGCATCTCTGGGGATAAACTCAAAAACCAGACAGGCTTGCTTTGTCATGTTTCTTCTCTGGAGAATTTTGAAAAAGAACCTATTTGCACCAGTGAAGGTTGAAAAAATCAGAATCAACAGTGACTGACACGCTCAGCTAGTTCCTTGCTCCAAAACAAGTGAAACAAGAAGACGCTGCATCTTTTATCCAACTGAAGCCATTACCCCCAGTGGATTTTACACACTTGCAAATATATTTATGATGCCTCATTAGCTTGGCATGATGAATAAACTCCATCAATCAACATTTATTTTACTAGATTTAACTGCTATTACCCTTGAGTTGAAAAGGAAATGAAGAAAAATGTAGGCTTGTAGGAGCTGTTTGCCCAAGGGCTTTGTTAAGGGTGAACAACAAAAAAAAAGAAGTTATAGAATCATTAGGTTGGAAAAGACTTTTAAGATTGAGTCCAACCATTCCCCAGCACTGCCAAGCCCACCACTAAACCCTGTCCCCCAGTGCCACATCCACACATCTCTTAAATCCCTTCAGGGATGGTGACTCAGCCACTTCCCTGGGCAGCCTGTTCCAGTGCCTGATAATCCTGTTGGTGTCAAGAGGGTTCTCTTGTTTCTAAAGGGGAATAAGAATTATTCATCTGCTTTGAATGTTCTTGTCAACAGGCACATCTTGCAGCTGGGGAAGGGTAGAAGGTAAAGGTAACGGGAGCTGCATCCAGAGAGCCAAAAGTCATGAGCATCTCCTCGTTTGGCAAGGAGCTGAGATGACAGGAATTGGTGACATGGTTCTGGTTCTTCATGTGCCACTGTCACTACCACGTAAATCACCAGCAGAAGTGCCAGGGGTGTGAAATTTTAGATGAGCACAGACTGGGGAAGGGGGAGCAGAAACTGCAAGAACCCCTGAGCAAACTCGTGGTACTGCAGCTGGCAGAGATTGTTCTGAGATTTAACGCAGGACTTCGGTTTTAAGAGCGAAACAACAGTCCCTGTCAGCCCTAAATTAAACTATATTTATTTACAGAGCCTGTGCATGCACATCTGTGTGTGTATGCCTCTAAAGATAAAACAGCAAGCAGACAGATGTTGATTCATGGAGAGTCAGAATTAAAATAGCCTCCTTGCTGATTACACCATTCAGCACTAGGCTGTTTTGTCCTATTTGATGTCATTTTTTCATTGCTGAATGCTACAACACTGTCTCATCTCCAGTGTACTTTAATAATGCCACAAAGGTACTAATTGACCAGAACATTCCAACAGTGTGTATATTAAGACTCCCATCATGCAAAACCAACAAAATAAATTGCTAGTTTTATCTGTGCTATCTATCTGTAGATAGGTAGCTGTAATCCCAAAATCTCTCTATATCCAAATCCTTCTATTTTATCTCCAATACAATGCTGGAAAAAACCCACAACAAACCGTGCTTATGTTATGCCATATTAAAAGCTCAGCAGTATTTCATTAAATAGCTACATTTGCTTTGTTTGAGATTACAAACCCAGACCTCCCTCTTTCTGGCAATCCATAATCCAAGATATTTGGCACTTTATCAACAATTCCAGACTTGGAAGGATTATAGATGTGCTGACAGTTAAAGGCAGTTAGTTCTCTGCTGAAGATAGATAAGTAGCATGTACTCTTTGATAAGTCCTATCAGAGCCCCACTCTGACAGGAATTCCTCCACGGAATGCCACTAAATCTTAGGTTATGAAGCTCATTAAAGGCGCTGCCGCTTGTCCCACTAGAGCCTGAGCTCCCCTGCCACCAGCAAATATATTCCAGTTCTTTCCCCAGTTACATCCATGCTGCTTTATAGTCCAGATTCAAAATAACTGTCTGGGCTTTGTGGGGCTGGCAGGGGGAGAAGATGGGAGGCTTTTGTAACAGCACACAGAGATCCAGCCCAGTTAATCTGGTTAGCTGTAAGAGGAAAAGCTGTCCCGTGGCTTTGTGTCTGAGGAAGGAGCTGTGTGGCAGAACACAAACACCTTACTCTGTTTGTAAGCAGAGTTACCCTGTGAAAGAAGTTGTTGTAGAAACATTGCTGTTGAGGGGGGTTAAATCTTAGCTCTTTAGTCGCAATGAGTCCTCTCTGTGCCAGATTTTTCCGATATAATTACCCACATATGCACACACACGCAGAGCACGAGGATCCATGCCAGTACCATTGAGGAAGAGCAGATCTAAGCTGACTGAATATTAGGAATATCGTAACAGCTTCTGCAGAATTTGGTCATACTTGTATTCACTTAACTGGGTGCTCCACCATTACAAAACCCATTCTGAAATCTCTTCTTGTCTTCAACACGATTGGTGAAGTAACAGAGCAGGAGCAGCAAAAGCCTTCCTGTACGTGTAACCAAGGTCTCGGATCAAACACCTCAACAGATTCATTTAAAATAAGTGTATTATAATTTCCTGGATTATTACCTGCCAAAGCTCAGTGGGTGGTCTCTGAAGGCCTACGCTGACAGGAATCCCAGGTTCTTAGAATCCTGTCATATCTGTCTGCATCCACCCCCTCAATGTTTCCAGTTTCCCTTCTTAAAGTAATTCCCTTGGTAGCTGTCACATTAAGATATTGGGATACAGTTCCTCCCGCTGCACTCTCGGATTCCAGCTGAACCTGACTGTCAAGTTCCCTGACAGAAAGCGAGTCCAACCTACTCCAGTGCCTTGAGATTAATTTGCCTCGTGCTAATGAAAGTCAATTTCTAATTTCAACCCTTAATTGTGATCAATAGGGCTTGAATGGAACTCATGCAGACAAAGGGAGAGAGCAGGGACAGGCGGAATTCCTGCCCCCTCTGGCTGTCAGGGATTATGTGCCACCCAGATTGGATTCTGCAAGTCCAGCTGTTTTTCAGAAGGAGGGAGATGATGGCTCAGAGCATTGTCAGGGGAGCAAATCAGGCAAAGTTTGAGAGCACAGTAAAAACTGGGAATGGGTTTAGAGTCAGACGAAGTCAAACCAGCTTTCAGCCACATATTGTCACCCTATAGCTGGTTTTTCCATAAAAGGGCATTCCTTAAGGTGCCTCAGGTACTTTATTGAGAGAAGTTTATTTCCCACAGGTGTCAAGGCCCAGCTCCTGCCTGAGCCATCACCTCTGACCCTCCAGTGATATAAATCACCCTAGAGCATGTACAGCTTATTTATGTCCACACAGTGTTCTCTGAGACACAGCTGGGAGGAAAACTCTACAGTTCTCCTGCATGCTGAGTTCAGAACAAACCAAACCAGCACAAGAACTTACATGTACACACGTTAACACATCACTTAACTGATTTGATAGTTTTTAATAAGCTTACAATCACGTTATTTTTAACTAAGGAATCTAATTTGATCTTGGTGGTGACCATGGCAAGCTTGTTTGCTTCCTTGGCTGCAGTTAAAAGCTGTCCTAGACAGGAGCTGAGCTGTGTATTTGTGGGCTTTTTTTTTTTTTTTATTATTGAACACCATGGCTTGGCCAATAGTTTGCAGAGATAAAATAATCTAAATGATATTTCCAAGCATGATATCAAGGGTAACACTTCCTAAAGTGCTTTGTTGATGTTGCCATTTTTCGGAAACTTTCCCAGTTTGTTGTTGTTCCCACCAGTGTTATGAAAAGGGCAGCAATTTTAGACACTTCACTGGAAAATTTCGTTATCATGTCACTTACCCTTGCACTAAGTGAGAGTAAGCAGCTTGTATTTGCTACTCATACTGACACTAGTAGTGTCTACTGTTTTCACAGATAGTACTAGAAAGGTTTTATAAGTACACACAGAAAGCAACAGGAAAAATTACAGTAGAATTAATCAGACTTGCATCCAGCTACCAGGGCTGTTTTAAAACACTGCCTTATCGTGCATATATTTTTGTTTTTCTCAGATTATGATTATAACAAATGAATAATTAACCTCTGCAAGCAAATACAGAGAGTAGCATCATCCTCGTACAATTAACTGTATTCACACAACAGAGATGTGTAAACTATATTTGGATCCAGGAGGTGGAAAAAACAGATGAATCTGAGGAGCAAAAGAATGCTTGTGAAACGCCTTTTTTTTTTTTAACAGGATATCCAAGCATGTAGGCTGGAAAAAGAATTTAGAAGATACAAATATAGTTAATTTGGAAGATACAAATATACTTAATATAGCTGTAAACTCTTTATTTTGTTATTAAGTCAACATATCACTCCACACTTCAATTCTGCCAGCAACAAGCAGAGTAAGAGATCTCCTACACAGGAGAAAGAACAAATTTAATAACTACCAATTCCTCTTACACATCAGAAAGAACGAACCTGCTAATTGCCAATTCCATCCAAATTGATGTATTTTGGCAGGCTGGAATTAGTGGATTAGTTGCAGTCTTTGACCTTGGAAGCAAAGCACATTGTCCTCCTCACAATCCCCAACAAGCAGCAACCAAAGTCCATCAGCACCAATTTCTGGGGGAATTGTCAGTGGACTTCTAGATTATGACAAATTCTTATTTCTCATTTATAAAACAGCAGTAGGAACTGGTAGAGAACAACAGATTTATCTTTTCAAACTGCTCCTGGAAACACAAAAGCACCTCTAGGTGGGTTGGTCACAGAAACATCAGTTGGACAGAACAATTTGGACCCTGTATTTACCTTGCCAGACTTCCTTTGTCATGCCAGAAACACTTAGGGCTGGTAAAAAAGGAGGGTGAGACCGGAGGGAGATTACAACCCCATAAAACCAGAGTTAAGATATTTAAGCTGCTGCACTATAGTTACTTCTGACAGATTATTGAATAAGTAAGTGAATATGGTTTGGGAAAAAATGTGCAGTTTTCATCAAGGAATCGAACGGAATGTACAGTTTTTCACCTTGGAGAGGGAGAAAAAGCATCAGTCTGTTGGTTTTTTATTGATTTCAGCTGCCCAGACTTTAAATGGAACTGATTAGGTTATTAAGTTCAATCAGTGTTTTCCTGATGTTTAAACACAGCCTGTTAGGTCTGAAGCTGGCAGGTAACTGCAGGAGAGAGCAGGCCAGCGGTTCCTTTTAATGGTTTCAGCCGAGCTGATGTTTCAGAAGGTCTAATTACGATGTTATTTTTTAATTATGTATTTTCCTTTGACACTGTGTCTGTTACATTTTCTCATTCTGTCCCTCTGTTCTTGAAGTGCTAATTGAAAACAGACCCCGCTTAAATTTCTTCCCAAGCACTGACAGATCCCACCTGATCTTTGCTTACAGGTTAAACCCCCCAACCAACCAACCCCCCAAAAACCCCAAAATTGTACAATGGATGCAATTGTGGTCCAAAGGAAGCACTGGAGAATTATGGCTTTGAAGGGCACAGTTTCACCCCTTGATCCCAGCTTGTACATTTTCATGGCCAGTCTTGTAGTATTTTGTGTTTTACTTCAAGCTTCAACTATTCAGGACAAGCAAGTACTTTCAAATTTCAGGTTATTCTTCTTTTTAAGGAAAGTTTCCAAGTTTTTTGATCTCAGAGAAAAGTTTAAAATGTTTCTAAGTACCTTTTTCAGAAGCAAAACCAATTTTTTCCTCAATTATTTTAAATTTGCATCAGTTTTATCATTTTGAGCTGAATTGTGATACGATGATTACTTGGTTTGACAGCACTTTCTACTTCACCTTTTGCATATTCTTGTTGTAGGAAGTGGCATTTTTTAATGTCATTTTTATATGGTACTTTTCTAGAGGCATAAGAAAAGCACATGTCAAACAAGACTTCTAACTGGATTCGGATTTGTAGCAGCAGCACAATATAATTATCATTTAACTTCTAACTACAGAAAGACATGAAAACTTTTTGAGAAGGGCAGAGAGTGGGGAGAAAAGATTAAGAATGAAAAGGATTTTCTTAAGGGGAGAAGAATTTTTTAATGTTTACTTTTAAACCAAAACTGACTTGCTCTTTTCTTTTTTCCCCCCTACAAATTTTTCCAGCCTCCTGCCCTGTTTTATGTATTTATCCTTCCTTATTCACAGGAAAGTAAAACAAATCATCTTCCTCAAAATAAAGGATAAATATAGAGTAAATTAATTAACTCAGTTGTGAAACATAAGGGTTTATGAAACTGGAGGATGTGTTAGTTTATTCTTGGATTTAAAAGCAGCAGTTTTTGAGGGTCATATCCTGTGCCTTTTTACTCAGCCCAAACTTCCTTTGACATAACTTGGAAGTTCTTGACATGCAAAAAATGTGAATTATTGTCCACACACACTGTCTAGGTTGGCATTTTCCTGAAGCTTTCCGTGTTTATTGTTGCTGCCAGTATTACTGCCAGGGTTTAACACCTCTGAATGTTTTCTATTCCATCTGCCAGACAGCCACAGGCAAAAAGAACAGTGTCATACCTTCTTCCCCACTACAAGGAGACAGTTGAATGATTTTATCAATCTTTCCAAAAAACCTCTGAGTGCAGCCTGAAGCAGCTCCCTGAAAAGAATTTGTAACTGGTAACAAGATATTAATAGCAAACCACACGAAAGCAAGAGCATGAGAAAGTACCAGACCC
The DNA here is from genome assembly GCF_001604755.1 of Lepidothrix coronata. Lineage (NCBI taxonomy): Eukaryota > Metazoa > Chordata > Aves > Passeriformes > Pipridae > Lepidothrix > Lepidothrix coronata. Next base: position 1,243,121 of record NW_016690271.1, on the reverse strand, counting down.
TTTTCTAACTTTGAAAATTAAAGTTACAGCACAGCCCCAAGACCTTGCAGGGATGGCAAAGCACCAACACAGCAGTGCACAACCAGCTTGAATTTAGCAACTTTCCCACAACAAAACAGGGGTTATAAAAAAAATAATTGAGGAGTTTCTCTACTTTGCAAACCCATTTCACAGCCTGACAATGATTCTCTGAGGAATGAATGGGAGGAACATGGGTGGGCCACACAGGTTGTGGTATTATTTAATTCTTTCTTCCTCTTTCTGTTTTATTTTTTTTCATGCTACCTGATTAGCTGGTTTTCATGTTTTTACAAAAAAAAAGCAGACTTCCTCAAAGTGCTTTCCTTTTTCTTTCTCTACTTCCTCAACAGATGTTCTTTGTTATCTCTACTTCAAAAGGCATTTTTCTCAGCATTAAAAATAAAAAAATAACACCCCCCACAAGGTGTCGATTCCAGCTTTAATACTGTAGGTTACAACCTGTGTTTTTGTTCCTGTTAAGATGCACAAACACAGCATGGACACAAGAATTGTGTGACTTCGTCAGTTTTCAGAGGACAACGAATTAAACTCAATAATTTTCAACATGTTAACACAAAACTAGCTTTTTATTAAGTAAATTATGTATTTTGTAATATGCAAAATATATATTTCATAATTGGTTTCCTAAATCTATTTAACACAGAGTTACATTAACAGAAATAGAAGAACAGCCTATTAAAAGATAATGATCAAAATATTTAGAGTTCATTGCTTTCTGCATTAAATTTTGAACTAGTTAGGATGAATTTAACAAGTGTTTTTCATATTTATTGTATTCTACTACATACACTGGTTCTAGGTAATTAAAAATGCCTGTTCTTACTCCCTGTTGACAGAACCTTCTTCTTGTATCTCCCAAAGACATAGAGAGAGTTTGTAAGATTTGGGGGAGGGGAGAAATATTTTAGGATATTTAGTAATTTTGTAGCAGAAACTATTTTTTCTTTAATCCCCAGAGCCAGATTTAGAATTTTGTGGCCTGGCTCATGTTTTCAGAGATGACTATTGTATGTCATGAACAGCATCAGCCCTTGTAAAAACAAAAGTGACTGTGAATTGCACCCACTCGGGTTCGTGAGGTGCTGAACCAAAAGCATCCAGTGGCCAAAAACGCCCTTCTAAAATTAGTACTCAACGTAATTAGGGAGATTGAAAGTATTCCATAGGATCATTTGGGTCATTCCTAATCAGCCAAACCCAAAAAGGTGAACACCAAGGATAGTTTAAAGCGCTTCAAATTCATTCTCAGCTGAACAATGCACTGGGGAAGGACCAGTTACTTAATGCAGGCTCAGTTCTCCTCTCCAGCCAAGGAGCCTGGACACACATCCCCAGCCAGGCTCCCTGGAAAAACCTCTCTTTTCCCACTGGTTTCAGTGGGAATTGCACCAGTTTCCCAGAGTGATAACTCTAACCCTCTGTTTGTGTGGAAGACAATTATTTCCATTGATTTTACACAGTTGTACCACAGAGGTAAAAGGTTAAAGGCTCGAGAAAAGACCTCACGCTTTTATTTAATCAATGCTCATTTCTACTGGGGGTACTGTCACCAATAATTCACATACCTGTGCTAAGCTTAGGATCAAATAATTCTCTTCTAAAATCTGATGGTTTGGCTGGTTCAAAATTTGAATTTTTTTTGGAGTGCCAAGAGGAGGAGAGACGAAGTTCCTGTTGCACCAGATTGATCCCTTACCCTGTGGAGCACATTCCAGTGAGGAAGCAGAACCCAGAACACCCCAACCCACCCATGTTCTGCAAGCACAAAGTGTATCTGTCCCCAAACAAGAGTGTTCCTCCTAATCTCTAGAAATACTGGGCTTCTGACTCCTCATTACCAAATATGTAGGTTTTTACCCAGCTTTTCTGAAGAAAGGCAGTAAGACAGCTCAGAGGATAAGCCCTTTGAAGACCTTTATATATAAATATATGAATTCAATCATATTTGCCTCAAACACAGAGATGAGATGACAAACAGAATGACACTACTTATAAGAAAAGCTGGAAAAAACCTTAGTATAAAATACATGTCATGCTGTGTATGTAAGTGTGTACCATTGGTTTATATTAAATTATTCCTGCTTTTTCTGCAGGTAGGAATTTTAGATAGTTTATCACCGTTGTCAACTGGGCCCATAGGTTCTAATAAGAACTGAATGTTTCCCTGAATTTTCAGTTGATCTATTACAAGCCAATAAACTAAATACCTTATTTTTTCTAAATGCATTATGAGTTCTATCAATGCTGTCACATAACTGAATAAAACAATCAAGCAATGCCTAACTGAGCAAAAGCTCATTGCACACAAATCTATTAAACATGGAAAACCAAATTTTAGGTACCTAATAGTCATCCTGTTGGGAAACAGAAAAAGAAAACACAATTTATTTGCTGAATTCTCAACCAGAGCGTGGGGGTTTCAGCCTTCCAGAGTTTCAAGTTAGGACTGAAAGCAGCAGAACCATTCTAGAAGCTAATTAATATGACATGCAGAGCCCCGTGTTTGTTACACTAACGAGGAACAACTCACCACATTCATTTCAGAGCTTTGAACCTCAGTAAGAAGGTCACAGCCTGAGGTGAAAGGAACAGCCCTGGAGACAGTGCCAAGAAGTTAAAATGCCAAGGCCTATTTTTATACACTGCTTCTATTTTTAGTTACATCATGATGGAAGTACAGAGCCTATGAAAAAATCATATTCTCGAATGAGAGAAAGTCCTCAAATCCCTTACTGTAAATGAAGAGCAAAAGAAGCTAAACTTGACAAATTGTTTGGTGCAATTTAACAGACTTCACTGGATCATCAAAGGCCAGCGAAAATAGCTTCAAAATCACATCCTCTGAGAAAATTAACTTTAAGGAGCTACCCACAATTTTACCCAATTAATCAAATATTCCTTTTCTCGTAACTACAGCTACGAGAAAGCGCAAATGTTTCTCAGTCCAGGTTTGTCTGCACCCAAGCACATTTTCCCAGGATCAAAGTTCAGCAGTCAACTTTTTAATGTTGCTTTCCCAACAGAAAAACATCGGACTCCTCAGCGGAGTGCACGGAAAGTTCAGGACTGGGAGCAGCACCACAGCTCCAAATGTTGGTTCAGTTACTCAATCAGGAGTTGCCCTCAGCTGTTTTCCATCCAGTATAAACACAAACCGAGGTAATCCTGCAATCTAGTTAACTTGTTTAACTTCTGTATTAATTATAGAAGTACCCAAGGGCAGCTACTTCCCACGCACTCCTAATTTATGACTCTGATGATTACTTCTTTATAAAATGTCTTATTAAAGGCGGGTAATGTTGTTTCTTCCTAATGAAGTACAAAGGCGCAGCAGAAATGTTGCTGTAAAACAAGTCCACAGTCTGCAATCATTTTATCTAATCACCAGTGTGTTGTAACAACAAAAATCTAGAGTATTTGTTTAGTAATTTAGTTTTCAGCCAACCCAAACATGAGGCCCTACAGGACAACATGTAGCAGTGACCATTTACTGTTTAGTGGAGTGTCATTGGTTACCAACATGTCACGGACACATATTGTCCAGGATACATTTATTTTTATAATCATTTGCATTATGTAATCGTGGTTGCATTGCATAAGTCAGTCTTGCAGCATGCTTCAAAGAACATGTAATGTTTTAAGCCACTAACTCCATTTCATCCCATTTTTCATGTGTCTTTCCTAGACAGCGAGAGTATTCCCAAGGAGAAAACGAGCCAAAAAAAAAAAAGAGCACACACCAAATGATGTGAAGAGAGAAAATGGTGCAGAACAGCCAGGGAATATGACAGCAAATGTAGGAATAAATAATATTCTCATTATCTGTGTACTACATGCCCTGTTGCTTTTGCTTTTAATGTGATCATGTAGGCAATTTAGCAAGACAACAAAAATGAATGAGTGCACACCAGTGTGGAGGCACCGAAACTTCTACTCACGGACTGGAAAACAAACTAAAAGTTTAACCTTAGCATCAATACAAATATTTTTTTAAACCTTCTGTGAAAAGAACCACAACTAAATGGATTATCCTTTCTTCAAAGAACAGGTGGAGAAATACTCTGCCATTGTCGAAGGCAATTACAGTGAGGAATTTTAAGGATAAAAATATTCTATGCCGAGTGTTTTGTGTAAAACAGAATTACTCCACAAACTCTCCGAAGGAATGAAGCTCATCACATCCGAAAGGCAGAGCCAAAAGTAGTTTCACCTGATGGCAAATAAGATTTTAGTTTTAACAGTGGTTGTATAAGGTCCAAAAAAAGAAGGTGTTAGCACAGATCTAATTTTTCAATCAGTTTGCTAAAGGAGTAGCAGAATCTGTGCAAATTGCTCTTGGGTCAGGAAAAAAAAAATCCTGGTGTGAAAAGCTCCTAACAAAATTAATTCCCTTCAATGTGTTGTACTACTAGCAACATCCATTGAAATAAAAGCACGGGAATGAATCTATTTCCATAATCTGTTCACTAAGAATGATTTTTTTAATGCTATATAAAGCAACTTCCAAGCACAGTCACCCTCGTGCTTGAAAAACTCAGCATCCTTCTAATCATAAAGTAGTAAGTTTTGAAATGTCACCATCTAAGTTAACCATTACAAAATGTAAATCTGCAATTTAAATAGCTCATTTCAGCTGATATTTCCTTTTTTTAAATGAGTATCAAAATATTTGATTTACTTCAGTATTTTTAAAAGCGTGGGAGAGTGAACTGAGTATGTCTCAAAAGCAACGTGAAGAATCTCTCACTGTGCAGAGCATTAGTTGTGTTTTGAAAATGTTTATTTCTAAACACCACCTATTTGTAGATCACAATGATTTCCAGGCTAAAGGGGATGAAATGTGCCCGTTTGTATGGCCAGGACATCACCAACATCCAGCAGATGGTTGGAGTTCCATGGCAGGTTCTTTTAAGGAGTAAAAAGGCACTAACAGCAATATCAAAGCTCCCTTGACTTTCTGCACACACTCCCATGAGATTATTGTGGATTCCTTTGCAGAGAAACACCCAAATCCCTTGGGTCTGACACCCAAATCCCTCAGGTCTGACACCCAAATCCCTCAGGTCTGACACCCAAATCCCTCGGGTCTGACATGAGCATCAACAGCCAGCCCCAGCCAGCCCAATGATGACCCTTGGGAGAGATTCCCGATCTTGGAGGGGGCTCCTGTGAGACGTTCCCACACCTGCAACTGGGTGTGGGAAATCCCAGACTGGTTGGAGTTGGAAGGGACCTTGAAGATCATCTCATCCCAGCCCCTGCCAGGGCCAGGGACACCTTCCACTAGCCCAGGTTGCTCCAAGCTCTGTCCAGCTTGACCTTGAACACTTCTAGGGATGGGGCAGCCACAGCTTCTCTGGGAATTCCATTCCAGCACCTCCTCACCCTCACAGGGAAGAATTTCTTCCCAGTATCCCAATCTAAACCTAGATTAGACTAAATATTCCTAATATTGAATCTAAATTTAATGTTCTCTGTCAAATCTCATTAACCATTAGAAAATACCCCCAGCAGATGCAATCACTATCCACTCCTGTCATTCACTGTGGGCCCAGGCCAACATTATCATTTCCATTGTAAAACCTCACAAAAGATGATGGAAAAAAAAGCACCACCTTAAAAAGGATGGTATTTCTTTTTTGTTGGTCCTTGTGATGAATATTAGAGATGGCAAGCAGTTAATTATATTTCCTGAAAGGGCTTTGAGATTGCAATCAATGGAACAGGTGATAAAAGGCAAATTATAAAGGAGTAAAACATCAGAGGCTATTTAATATGATGCTAAGAAAGGCAATCTAGAATCATCTATAAATTTAAACTTAGAGAAAGTGACAACAGTGCCAGCTTTTATAGGATAGGGGTTAAGAAAGCAAGTTAAAACATGTACATCTGCTTTTTAAAGGGAGAGAATTTCATCTCTTCACTCAACAGTGATGGACAGCAGGCAGAACACGCTGTTTGCAAGTTAAGAGCTTGCTTTATTTAAAAAAGGATTTCTGCTCATGGAAAATTACCACGAGAAGTTCTCCCCTTTAGTTTAAAATTGCAAGTTGAGGGGCATAACCTTCATTACTGTCTACATTTTACATAATTCCAGTATTAAAAGGCTGAGCCTGTGTTGCCTTTCTTGATTTTTCATAGTAAGACTGTGGGAAAGATACAAACCTAAACAAAAATATTTTCTTTCTTTAATACAAAGAAAGCATCAACTAAAAAACCTCACTTCAAATATTGCATTTTTTTAGACTCTGAGATATTCTGTGAATGTTGAACAGCATTCTGTGAGGAAATCTGGAAGGGCAGTGCTTAGAAGTTTTTCTTTTCATGTTCCAAGTCAGAGCAAGATTTTTGCAATCCTCAAAATAACCATGTTGTCATCAGTGCCTTAGTTGAGCACTTAAGATGGCATAACAATTAATTTTAGTTTTATTTTACTTATCATCTTTTGAAAATCTCAGCACTGGAGAAACAGGCCTACTATCTAAGCCTGTTCAGGATGGTTCTAAACAAATATTTGAAAGCAAAACATTGTATCACCAAAATCACCCAAACTGAACCTGAAACTACAAATGATACCAACTGTATCTACTCCCATCAAAGTCTGGGTTAAAAAAGAGAGAAAAAGAACAATATGCAGCTGAATTTTTCAAAATATTTCATTTCTAGAGGAAAAAAATGTAACAGCAAGATGAATTTGTTCTTCCTACTGACACAACTTCTAAGAGTCTGGCCCTGTCCTCTCCTGGCAACCACAACTTTGCTGATTAGTTTTTCAGATGTCTTGTCAAGAACCAGCTTTTAAAATGCATTAGATTTAATAAAAGTATCAGTAGGAAGAGAACAGAGCATGATATGCAACTTTGTTACATCAGGTTAGTAACTTCTTCCTTTAAAATAAGTCAGAGAAGAAAGAGGTTCTGCTCCTGACTCAGATGAAGTGATGGGGTCTCATATGTAACAGATTAAGGGCTTGGTATATTTGTCCCTACACAGAAACTACGTAAATGACATATTTTTATCTTGAATAAGATGTTACAGAAGATAACCACAAATTGAACTTGCAGGCTTTCAGCCAGTGTTCCAATAAAATTCCTCAGACATTCTTGGGTTTTGACTATTTTCTTCATCTACTGTACCTCCCATTGGAGAGTTTATCCTGTGGAGGGTCCCTAAGAAAGCACACGGGACACATTTTGTGGCATTCAGGCAGATATAAAGATTACATTAATCTAATTTTCCAAGCATATGTTATCTCTAGGAAAAAAAACCAACAAAACAGGAACTGGAAATCTCAAAGGGGAATATGAGTCTTTTGGAAAAGAGCAGGAAAAGCTCATAAATAAAAACCCTTTGATACTCATACACAGTGGCACAAAACCATTATATTTCTTCATGATTGGCAATATGTTCTCATTTCTGAGATGGTCTCACTTCCCTCAAAAAGATCTAAAGCTCTGTGCCTAAAATAGCTGAAAAACAGCTGCTGGATTTTTCACAGCAATGGGTTTTATCCTCATGCTACACAGAATGCAAACCAGTCATTTGACTAATATATAGTTGCAGAAAACATGCCTTCACAATACAGTCCCTCTTGCTAATGACAAACCAATAAAATATTCCCTTCACAGGAGTTTTCAAGTGCCTTTTTTTTTTTTTTTTGGTTTTTAACACTATCATAACCATTTGGCATAAAAGTAGCTTTAATGATATGCAGGAAGTTTCCCTTCTCTGGAGTCATCTGACCAGTCCAACCCTTGGCTGTAAAAGGTGAAAACATTCTACTTTTGCCTGTTTTATACTCCTGTCACGGTTTTAAGTTTCTCTGGTGACTGGAGAGTATACTAAAAATACAATACCTTACCTGAAGAATAGTTTTGCATACTTGCACTTACCTCAGATTTCACCATCATTCAAGAAAAACCTGTTTCAGTTTAGCTCTGTCTTAGAAGTTATCAGATTCGGCTCACATTTTAAATGTTTTAAAGAATTACTTTGCAGTTATCTTAGCTAGGTAGATATAAATCAATTTCTATCACTCTTCAGTTAAAAAAATATTAATTTGCTATTTGAAAATGAATTACCTATACATTGATAAAATTATTTAAACCTTTGGAAAACGAGTTTCTTATGACGTGATCTCCTGCTCCCTTAATTTTGAAGTTTTTGCCTGTGGAAGGAAGTCTGCATTGATTTCACCACAAACAAAGCCAAGAGATGTTTCATTCAGTGGCCATCGAAAGATTTATGCTGAAGGCTGAAAAAAAACCGAACAACCACAACCTGGCAAGAGCTGTGTCTATAAAAAGAATCCTCTGAAAATGTCTTTTTTTTTTTTCTTAATAATTTCAGCCGTTAATATGGGCTTCAGAAACTGGGGAATCTGCCTGTCCTGGGGCAGGAGGACAGGCAGAGAGAGAAGGGGTGGGGGAGGAATTCAAGTTCAAATTCATTTCGCGGATACACTTTAAATAACACTTTCAAATAATCTGCTCCACGTCTGAAACTTTATTTGCACTAACGTGACTTTTGATCTTACAAGTCTGTTTAAAAATAACCCAACAAAACACGTCCTAAATAGGTAGAAGGGACTTGCCTCTCTGCTCTCTACCACATCCCATGAATGTGCTGCTGTATTCCAGAGACTTTCCAAAGGTGGCAGGGTGAGCATGTGTGAATAGGAGAGCTTTGTCCTCTGCAGCTATCATTGTGTCGTCCCTATCGTCCACAAACGCAGAGGGCAGATGAGAACTGAATAGAAACAGACCATGCAGTTGTAAAACCCGGTTCTTTCTTTATTATTTATTTATTTCTGGGACTGAGTAACACCTCTCATTACAATTACCGGCTCAATGGCAGAAAGCTCCCCGGTGTGCTGTGCGGATTTTCACAGCTTCATTTGTCTCCTCCTGTGGCATCAGTTTGAAAAGCTTCCTAAAGAATCGCCACTAACAACCATTTCTATTTCAAGCCTTCAAAGCCGAAGCTGAGCACAATACACGGCACTGGGAACTGATCTTTAGGTTTCAGTCCACAGACTTTCCACACTGGGAATAGATCCCATCTGTTTCCTCTTTATGCACCAGCCTTTAGAAAGCACAGATCTGGAAACTGCCTCCGTACAGAACCGAGTATAGCCGGCTTTCCCCAGCTGACGGCAGAAAAATCCCCATGATTATGGATAGCTTTCTCCCAAGGCTTTCTACTCCTCTTTTCTCCCCGGTCTGTGAATACATGGTGTGGTTTTCTCCGTGTGCGGTGATTTTTTGGAAGGGTGAAGGGGGTGGACCACCTTGTCCCCTTCCTCTTTCCCCTTCCTTTTTTTCTTGGCAGAGGTTTCCCCGTTTACAAACCCTCACGCAGGGAACATTTCAATTTAAACCCTCGGCACAATCAACCACAGGCAAACCCCCCTCCTGCTCTGGCACCAGAGCGTGAGACATTTCCCCCACCACTCTCCCTCCCCACCAAGCTGCTCTCCAGATGGATGCTCGTGGCTCTCCCTTGTCTATTCCCTTCGCCTGTCCCGGCCGGAGGGAAGGAGAGGGCACAGGGTAGAGGATTCTTTTGGGCAGGGGGAACCGGGCAGGGCAGGACACTGTGACCCCGAACAGCCCAAGGACCGCCGAAGTCCTGAACTCTTTTTGCCTCGGGGATCCCTCGCCTCCTTCCCTCGGCCCCACACAGGAGGGGTCCCTTTAGCCCCACACGTGGGAGTCCCTCAGCCCCCACGCTCCCCACACGGGAGAGTCCCCTCAGCCCCACACGGGAGAGTCCCCTCAGCCCCACACTGGGGGGTCCCTCAGCCCCACATTAGGGCGTCCTTCAGCCTCACACTGGGGGGTTCCTCAGCCTCACACTGAGGGGTCCCTCAGCCTCACACTGGGGGGTCCCTCAGCCTCACACTGAGGAGTCCCTCAGTCCCCACATGGGGGGTCCCTCAGTCCCCACATGGGGGGTCCCTCAGCCCTCACGCTCGCCACACCGGAGGGTCCCCTCAGCCCCGCGCCCTGCCCCGCTCCCCTGAGCCCGGCACTCACTACTTGTAGAGCTGCTGCAGGCAGAGGTCCAGGCACTCGCCCTCCACCTCCTCCTCCGTGATGTACTCCGAGAGCGGCCGGGGCAGCGGGGGCAGCGGCGGGGGCGGCGGCGGCGGGGCGGGTGGCTGAGGGTCGCCGGCGTCGCCCTCGCCGCCTTCTCCCTCCTCTGCCTCAGCTGCCGCTCCCGCTTCTCCCTCTGCCCCGGGCTCCTCGTCAGCGGCGCCCGCGGCATCGGCAGCGGGCGGAGGGGGCGCCGGCTCCTGCTCCGGCTCCGGCTCGGGCTCCGGCTCTGCCCCGAAGGGCCCGCGGAACTCTCCCAGGAACAGCTCGAGGAAGCGGCGGTAGGTCTTCTCCTCCGCGCTGCCGCCGCCGCCGCCGCTGCCCGAGCCGCCCGCGGCCATCGCTTCGCATTCCCGGCCGCCCGCCGGCGGATCAGCACTGCGCCCGCAGAGAGCTCCCTGTCCCTGCCCGCCACCGCCTCCTCCTCCCGCCTCCCGCCTCCCGCCCGCCGCCTGCGCGCGCGCTCCCGAGCCGGGCCCGCGGGGCCGCGCACGCCGCGGGGGTGGTGGCGGGCGGGGGGGGCTAAGGGGGGGACGCGCCTCGGCGGCGGGAGCGCGGGCGGCGCTGAGGGGGCTCGGGGCGTCCGGCGGCCGCCCGAGGGGGCGGCTCGGCCCGCGGCAGTGACGGGGAAGGGGGGGAGCGGGAGCTGCGAGAGCCGCGCCGCTGTGATGAGTCATGCGAAGGCAGCCAGACGCGTAGGTTCCTCACAGGAACCCGGAGGAAACCTGAGCGCACATCGCCTGTTACCTAATCCCCCTGCCTCCTTCAGGGCTTCCCTGAAGCTTCCGCCGCCGCCGGCGCCGCCGCGGCTCCCGGAGGGTGAGCGGGGCTCGGAGGGGGGGGCCGGGCTGGTCCCGCGGGGTGGGGACGGAGCTGTCCCTGCCCGAGCCTCCGACCCGGGCCGGGCGCAGCCTCTGGGGGCGGTTTGACACCGGAGCGGCTTTGCGTGAGGGGAACTGGCCATTGAAAGAGAGCAGATTTAGATGGGATATTGGGAAAAAATTCTTCCCTGTGAGGGTGATGAGGCCCCGGGACAGGTTGCCCAGGGAAGCTGTGGCTGCCCCATCCCTGGAAGTGTCCCAGGCCAGGTTGGACGGGGCTTGGAGCAACCTGGGCTAGGGGAAGGTGTCCCTGCCCATGGCAGGGGGGTTGGAACCAGATGATCTTCAAGGTCCCTTCCAACTCAAACCATTCTATGATTTTATGATTAAAAATGAGGTATTGAAGCAGGAATGTCCCCTCCAGCCTGTCGCGTGGGGCCCGACCCGCACTCCCACACCCGCGGTGGTGAGGACCCCAAGCCCCAACCCCTCAGCCCTCCCCGTCCCCCCAAACCCCCGGGAAGGGCAGCTTGGGGTCGTTTTACTTCACTTCCAACACTTAGCAACAAAACTTGTGTAAAATTACATTCGAGATGGGCATATGAATAGCCATTAATAGTCATAAAGTTGGAGTGAGACCAGAGGAGGCCACCAAGATGCTCAGAGGGATGGGACACCCCTCCTGTGAGGAAGGGCTGGGAGAGCTGGAGGTGTTCACCTGGAGGAGAGAAGGCTCTGGGGAGACCTTAGAGCTCCTTCCAGGGCCTAAAGAGGCTCCAAGAGAGCTGGAGAGGGACTCTGGACAAGGGCATGGAGTGACAGTACAAGGGGGAATGGCTTCCCACTGACAGAGGGCAGGCAGTGTTAGGTGGGATATTGGTAAGGAATTCTTCCCTGTGAGGGTGGGGAGGCCCTGGCACAGTTGCCCAGAGAATCTGTGGCTGCCTCATCCCTGGAAGTGTTCAAGGCCACATCAGACAGAGCTTGGAGTAACCTGATCTAGTGGAAGGTGTCCCTGCCCATGGCAGGGAGTTGGAACAAGATGATATTTAAGGTCCCTTTCAACCCAAACCATTCCATGATTCTGTGATAAGTAACACATTACACCATATCTACATATTCATATTCCCCTTCTGGCAAAGGAGAGCTCATGAGCAGCTGAAGATGTTGGACCAAACGAAACCTAAAAGACAACCAGTCAGTGGGAGACAAACTGCAGCTGATGTTCTCCTGCTGTCTAATAAATGTCTTTCATTTGCAGAAGGCATTTTGGCTTGTTTTATTCATTGCTGCTGAAAAGCTATTTTCGGAGCCATCAGGTCCATAAATACCAATAATGAACAGGTATAATTTCCACACATTTAAAATAGCTTGTACACAGGGGAGGGAACGACATCCCTAATGTCAGATATACCTTGAAAAATGGCCAAATCGCAAGCCTCGTATGCAAAAATATTCTCAAATTTTTATGGCTTGTAACAAGGACAGTATCTTGCTGAAACCTGTTGTTCCTTGCATTGTAGTAATTACCTCTGCATGTCAGGTACTCCTGTAAATCTGTCTTCTGTTTGGTGAATTATTTTAGAGCCAAACTAATTTTAGAATATTTCCGGCAACTGCATTGACTGATCATATTGCAATCCTGTGAATATGTAAAAGCCCTGAGAGTTAAAAATGTGATTGTCACAGTTAGTCTTAGTCTTTCACAGCCAACGGTGACAGAAAATCACATCTCTTCTCCGGAAAGAATATGTCTTCTAAGTAATATTTTTCAGTATACCATTTCTATAGTTTCAGTTTAGCACTCATTTATTTAGGAATGCCAGGTGGGTTTTTGAAGGGAAGAAACATTGCAGTTCTTTTAGAGCAGATAAGTCCCAGTGGCAGCTGATGATGTCATTGCTGGGTTTTGTTTTTATTTTTTCAGGTTTGTGTGTACTGCATCATCAGTGAGTCACAAGCCCCGAGAGGATGCATATCAGTGCAAGTATCAAAAAGCAGCTTTAACTTCATGATTAGTTGTTTTTCACTAGGAATTCAGAGGCAGTTGGAGTTTCTAAGAAACTGTAATCCAGATAATCTTAGTGCAATATGATCTGAATTCTAAAAGTTCCCATTATAACCATGTCTTAGGGAAGTAACAGCTAATTCAGTAAGATCAGCTTCATGTTAGCTGACAAACAGCAATTAGGGCTATCCAAGGAAAGATTCAAAAGCATTTAGACAGTCTTTTTCTTTAAAGTTTTGTTAATTTTATATTTTTTTTTTACTTGTTTCGACCAGCACATAAGAGTATCTGCAAGTAATACCTACTCTGTTTCATGTTGAAATGTTAAAGTTACCAGATGTCCTTGATTCATCTTGGCAGTCCCCATGTGCTTTTCATCATTTGTCTCGTTGCAAAAGACACTAATTAAAAAGAAATAGAGTAGAACTTCGTACTCAGGATACTTTGTCAACTTTTGGCACCGCGGTCAAGTCGGGATTATTTTGCTTCCATATTAAACAAAGAGCTCGTGGCTCCAAGCCATGCTGACATTTGTTTCTGGGAGGGAAAGGTGGAAAACCATCCCTATGAACCTGGAAGGTGGAACATACGGTCGCTGTGGGTGGTGTGGCTCAGCCAGGCAGTCGGGAACCCGCCCCATGGAGAGCCAGTGGGGTGGGCAATTCCCACAGGAGGCAGCCCCACTGCTCCCCACTGCTGCCAGGAAGGGAAGCTCCAAGCACAATGTACTCTCCAGTAACACCCTGATCTCTGAGAGGCGTGCTTGGGGCCGTTAGGAAATGTTTGTGGTGCTCAGTAACTCTGGGAGCTAAATTTAGAATGCCTGGGTACACTCTGGATCCTTGGATAGCAGCAGGATGAATGGTTCCTGTGGGATGAGGTGGGGTGCGTGGAATAAACTCACAATTCATAACATTTTGTGTCTGAGATCATTGCAACACTCTGTCAAACAGAGGATGAGGCTTGCACCTGACTTGAGAAAGGAAACACAGGTGTTTGTGTCCTTTCCAGCTTAATCATGTTGCTTTTTTTTTTTTTTTTTTGGAAAAAAATGGAGGTTTTACAGTATTGTTCTAGAAGAAATATGTTTTATCTTAGCCTTTAAACAATGCCTTCCTCTTTCTCATTTGCTGGGGAGAAATAAGCAGGATTTGAACAGGCCTTGGGGAGGTGACCTGAATTGTATGGAGGGCAAAAAGAAGTGCTTTTGAAATTTTTGTAACCTTTGGAAGTGATTCCTGTGGGCTGACAAAGACAAAACATGTAGGGACATTAAGAATGCTTTGACAATACTTGATATACCCGTGATATATGTTCTGATACCTGACAAAAGAGTTTAATGGGAAAACCCAATGGTAAATGGGTAAATACCTCTATAAAGTGATCTCTTTAAAAAGTAGGGCTTTTGCAGTACAGCTGAATTAATTATAGAAACTATATTCTGTTTCAATAATTCCAGTGGTTTAAGACTAAAGACAGCAAGAATTTAGAAGGAATACAGCAAGAAGGCTCTTGCTGACAAGCTGCATCAAGCTCCAGTTAATTTTCTTAGTCTCAGTCTGTTCTACTGCAGCTTTAAAAAGCTGAGTAACTTCTGTCACCACAGTTTTACTCGCTCCTTTGTCATAACCAGCACTGCACTGGGGTGTTCCTAAACACAAAGTCCTTCTCTCTCCTTCTTTCTCTTGACATTTTTTTTTAAAGTTTTTGAGGTCAAGTCAGCTTTTCCAGATTAATAGTCAAAGATTATTCTGAAATATCCCCCTCCATTGCAAAACACAGGATTTCAGGCCTGAATCCCACTTCCAGCTGTCATGGAAATTTCCGGTGCTATTCCAAAGGAAAATTCCATTTTCAGTCTTCCATTCAGACTCCTGCTTAGGAAAGGGGGTGCTTTGAACAGCAACAGTGAGGAACAGAATATCAGTCCATGCATATTTATTGAGATTTGGAAAGCTGTTGGAAAAGTACATGGAAGAAAGAAGTAATGAAAAGCTGACTTCAAAGTGACTGAAGAGGTGTCACTCTCAGAGCAAGTATAACACATAAACAAATACCAAACAAAACCTTGTTTTTGTTTGGTATTTGCCAATGCCAAACCATGCTCTGCTTAAATCCCATTGATATTCTCTTTCAGTGTGTGCATATTCTTTCTTTTTGGGCTGGAGGGTGAAGTTCATCCTAAAACGAGAGCAAAGTTTAAGGCAGGTGCCTGGTGGGATTTAAAACAAAAACATTTGTTGGTTCTTCCACAGTCTTGCTTTGAATGACTTGTTCACCGTCTTGCTGCAGATTAGATTCCTGGTTCTGTGACACCCTGCTCCAGTCACAAGACCTTAAATTTTGCAGTCACTTGCTTAGAAACATGTCCTTAAAAAAAAGATTAAAAATTAAAAATCAGCCACTTCTATGAGTACCAGAAACCAACCTGGGCATTATTTTTGCAATTTATGTGCTCTAAGAGTACAGATAAAATAGAATGGTAGGACTCCCAGACTTTAAAGAATGTATGCAGCTGATTCTAACTTCTTTCAACAGTCTCAAATCCTATGATTTAGCCACAGAAATTTGTGTTAATTTTACAAATTAATGAATGAATAACTTTTAAAGAGATCCGTTCATGTGATGTGTTCCATAACATCAAACGTGTGGTAAGATTTTATAGTGGAAAAAAAAAGGTGTTACAATCTCATATTCCCATGCTACACTGTATAGGCATCACTTCCCTGCTAAGGAGACAACTTGTTCTGTAGTCCAAAACGTTTTATTTTAGCAACATATATGATACAAGAAGGAATTACTAAGTAAGTGTAGTGGTAACTGTGTTGCTAAAACTGCAGCGGTTCACACTAAATAAATTAGAGTATTAGAAGTAAACGTGTCAGAAATGTAAACCTCCAAAAGAATGCAATGGGAGATACCAAACTGAGCAAGTATTCGAACTGCATATTTGTGGGCTTTGAGAAAAGCATCCAGATCCAATTAGGACCATTTATTGAGGTCTGCAGAGTTGCTTTTTGACTTTCCTATATATGTTACTAGATACTGAATATTTTAAATGTTCCTCCTTCTCATTGTTTGAAACCAAACTGTGATTATTTATTTATTTATTTTAATATCTTGATGCTTCTTTGGCTCCACTTAAATCAATGGCAAGTAATTCTTGCAATAAAATAACCAGTATTTTCTATAATTCTTGAAGAATGACTTAGTAAAATACATACTTTTCTATGCATTCTTGGCACATAATCTAACATTTTTACTGCTTGTATAATGATTGAACTATTGTTTTTAATACCATTTATTATCTTCTATAGTTAAAACTCTGAAGAGCTTAGACTCTGGACTAGATAGTGGATATTGTAGGAATATTTCTCGCCTGTGGGAAGCAAGACAGGAGCTGACAGTTTAACAGTGGGTGCATTTGTGGGTGAAATTCAGTACTGGGAAGGGGGCCAGTTCCCGGTGATTTCATTCTTCAGCACAGAACATTAATGCAGGAATCTTGCTCCAGCCAAGGGAAGCCAACTCCCCTGACCCTAATCATCCCAAATGAGTCCATGGCTGGGAGCCACAAGACATCGAGTCCACAGCCTGGGGAGCCAGGGAGAGGGGAAGCCCGGGAGCAGGTAGCAGCTGGCACAGGTTCCCGGAGCCAAGGGGACTGGTGCGGAGGAGGGCTGGGCAGGCTGCCCTAGGACACTGCCAGCTCTGCATTCCCCTGCAGCCAGGATCCTGTGCGAGCTCTTAGCAGGGCCCTTGTGCCTGAGCTGTGCTGGGAATCACGAGCTGACCTCCCTGGTATTATTTCCCTTATGTGCTCCGCTGTAATATTTCTGTTACTGTGATGCGAGCGCTCTATTTGTTCCATTTCCCTCCAGGTACTCTGTCTTAGGACAAGAAATCATCAAGCCACACTTCAGAACTTAATCACATATATTTCATAAAGAATTAGCATGTGTTAAAGCAGTATAATACATCTTAATGTGCCTTTCTAAATAATTATGATCCCAAGCGTGGTAAGGACAATCTCTTCCAAGAAGCTGGAGCACAGTGACCCCTCCTTCCAACTTTTTTATTTTCTTTTGGTCAGGAAAAGGGTGGAGTTCAAAAGGCAGGCAGGAAGGATTTCACCTTTGTTCTTAATCCATGAGATGCCTTAGAATAAATCTGATTCAAGGATTAGTCCCCCCAAAATAACGGAAGGAACAGTAACTGAATTCAATAGGAAACTTGTTATATTTTAAATGTACTTTCCTCAGCTCTGTATTCAACACTCAGGTTTGTGGCTGAATCTTCCTTCATATGACTCAACCAGTTTGTGATTTGCTTCTATATGAGACTGATTGTCTAATTTGAACCTTGGCCACACCTTCATACCCCCAGCTAAGCCATTCCTTCTCCATATTTTTGTAATTTATTCTACTTAGAAGCTCGTTGGTTTCTCAGTGTTTCATAATGGAAAAGGTGCTGAACACATAAAACCAGGAATAAATAAATTGTTATTTTCCCTGTCCAAACTAAAGAGATTCAAAGCAGGACTCTGAGCTTGAGGAGAACCACCCTGTGACCACAGTGTTTGCCTGTTGCCAAGGCCTGTGGTAGGATTTGTATTCTTGTTGTGGTGACACAGTAGGTTCCTACACCACAACTGAATGTCGTCCCTATAAAATGGAATAATTTCAAACTCAGCATGATAGCTAAAGCTCTTGGCTTTCAGAAAACTGGGACTTAAGCAGCAAATCAAACAACCCATTTTCTTTTTGATTCGGTGCCATGAGGTTGGCTACTTAGAATCTTACTTTTTGTGCAGTAATAAAATTCTCTCCTGCCCCTTGCTGTTGTGCACTGATGCTGTGGCATGCAAGAGAATTCCAGGCACAGGTGGAAAAAAATCAACTGGCCATGGAAGATTTATTGGTGAGGCTACAGTCAAATTTTTTCTTTATATGCAATTCTAAGCCTGGAACAGCTTCCTTGTCTCCAGCAGATGAGAATGAAATCTGGCTCATTTAATCTAATTTTGTCTCCGCCAACAGATCCTTCTCCCTAGTTCTGGTCTGCAGAGCTGATTTTTATAATAGCTTCAATATGAAAAAAAAAAAAAAAAAGAGAAAAATTTAAAAAATCACAGCATTGAGAGCCTCCAATGTTTCCTCTGGACATTTTGTAACTCCCACTGTTAACCAGTAACTGTGCATCTTTTTCATTTGGATAACGGCGCCCGGAATACTGGGAGATCTAACATTTACTCAGCCACGACGATTTATCTTGTTATAACAGGATCAGCATCTCAGCTGGGGCTTCTGGATGCTGCTCTACTACAAACAAAATTAAAACCCACAGTCAGCTGAAATTAATAGTATACGAGAGACACGCCGCTCCTCTCCTCACACATGGAAGGACGTGTGGAGGATATTAATTCCCAGCACAATACGTGGAGGGAAACGGATTTTTTTCCTGTAAATATCAAACACGTTGGAGAGCAGCTATCGCTGGGAACCAGGAGTGCTCCTTAAAATATTGCTACAACGTTCCTAATGGCTGGTTCTCCTTGTGGCTACGCAGGCATGTGCACGGTGCCAGCTCCCCCCCTCCTCCTGCACTGCAATACGTAGGAAGCTTTTATTCCCAAACGGAGCGTTTGCCTGCTGACATCACATGCGGTAGGATCCTTTTGTTTGCCTGTGTCTCCTGCATTGAAATGTTTGTCTGAGTCACCAGTCCCGCTGCCTCCCTTCCCCTATGTCATGCTGCTTGCTTCAGAGCTTCTCCCTGACTCACAGTTTTTAAATTTTGACACAGCCCAGTTTTGCTGCATGGCAACTGAATACTTTCCCTTTTAATATTTCATTATGTAATTTATATCTAAACACTACAATGATCCAAAAACCACTGCCTCTTTTTTATTTTTTTTTTTGCAGCTTTTTTTTTTTTTTGAATAGAGAGTTTTTATGACTCAGATTCAGCACTGAATTTTGTTTCAAGGCAAAGTCAGTTTAGTGTATACTAGATTAAAAATTCAAGATAGTGACTCCCACAACTTGAATTCTTCATTTAGCTGCTGGCTGAGTTTCCTCAGCTCTAACGTTATCAAGCTCTCTGCCAGAAAGGGGTCATCTGTGTGCATGTGTACAAACACTTCTCATAATTGAAGTAATTACTATTTTGCACTGCAGCACCTTTCTTCTCATCTAATAATCTCATCGATTTGTTTTCTCTTAATAAAAAGAGGACAAAACCCTGCTGTGCTTCCAGTGTACATTCATTCTTTTGGTTTAGAGTCTGGAGCTGCTAATATATGGCTGGTGTCTAAGAAGTCTGGGTTTCCTCTTTATTAAAGCCACAGACAAAAGAGATCCTGATTACAGCATCTCAGCCTGAAATTAAGAATTTGGGAATAAGAGCTGTGCAGCACTTTGGCTCGAGCCTGAGCGATGGCAAAGTATTCTTACTTACTAAGATGGGAACACAAAATTACCATGCTAGATTAAATCTTTTGTCCTTCAGATCCAGCCTTTCCTCTCTGTTGTTGTTGTCACCACAAGACAAACGAGAAGTTCAAAACAGAGCTTTGATTGTCCTTGATCAAGGACTTTGCAGCAGGTAAGGGCTAAAGCCCCACTCTGGTGAAGGCTGCATTCCTCTTGCAGCCCCCACGAGCAGCTCCACTGCCTCCTGCCCTGCTCTGAGCAGGTGGGGAGCACAGTGCTGCATCCAACCCCCTTAAAATTTGGGTGCACACAAAGCCAGATGAGTGATCCAGACCCGTGTCATTCAATGTGCTGTACTAGATGCACTCGTTTCATTGTGCTTTTACCCAGTTTAAAAGAAGTAGTTGGATTCTCCATCCTCCTCAAAAAATCCCCCAAACCAACCAACCAACCAACCAACCAAAAAAAAAAAAAAACCCAAACCAAAAAAAACCCCCCCTGAAGTCCCTTGTAATAGAAAACATAGATTTTTATTATAAAAGTAAAATTATACCACACGCAAAGGAATCTTCTGCCTCAGAAATTTGCATATTGCAGTCTTAACATTAAAATAACACCCAGAGCAGGAATTGAAGTTGAGAGTCTCTCAGGCTGCCTTTGGTTGCACATTCACTGTGCAACTGCTCTCCTGTAGCTCCCATTTTTTAACATTCAACTTTGGAATTGCTGCTGCTTCTCCTCCTCCCTCCGCGGCCGCTTCCGAGGGTTCATTTCAGTCCCTTCTGAGTTCTGAGTGACAGCTGGAGGCTGCACATCTCGGAAGCCATGAGGCTGTAAGATGCAAGGGAAATCATGTGCTAAAGCTTGTGTGGATATAAAGCATGAGCAACTAGTTCCCAGAAGACCAGGATAAGGGAGGAGGCTGCCATTTGTTTTAGATGAGCGGCCCCAGAACGTTTATAGACCAGCACTGCAAACTTTTCAACGCACGTGCCGACTATTAACTGTGTCTCCTCATTTCCTTCCTTGAAGATATTTTATTTTCACCAACCAGGCTATCATTTTCATTTTGCTACTAATCACCCCTATGGCTATGAAGAACTGCTTCTCTGTAAATTCACTTATGTTGCCTATTTAAATAAATTAAAAGACAAATCCATCAGCTCCCCCAGAAGGAGGGAGATGACTGGATTAATTGCCGCCGTCGTTTTCAGAAACAAAACTGTGAATTTCTACAACCTAGGATATTTTTGTTCCATGTACCTACTTAATGAACTGAAAACATCAATGAGACGTTGTAAGAGAACAGCAGAGCTGAATCAGTCTGTAGACTGCAAAGGCTGTTCCAGCATAGCAATTTATGGGACACAATGGGATGAAAACCTTTAACTGCCAAAAACTAAATGCAGAAGTGAAAAACTAGATGCTGCTACTCAGGAGAGTGCTTGAAGTGATCTATCTGACCTAGTACAATTTGTATTTTCTTTTACTGCAGCTCCACAATTTAATGGTTTTTAACTATTTTAAAGTAAGAAAGATCTGGAAAATCAGTTAGTTCAACACGTCACGGATGCAGATGGAGATACTGAGACGTTATGAAAACCTGCAACTGTCTGTCTTCCCATCTCCAGACAAATGCTGTGCAGGGAGCACTGCTGACAGCTCAGGGGACACTCTCAGTGCAGACTTAGAGAGGAAAAGGGGTTAATCAGAAAAGAAAATCGCTCTGGTGATCCAAAATGCTCAGGTGGGGACAGGAGCATTTCAGGAACGCTGACATTTTGGGTTGGTGCAGTGTGAAAAAAGCAGGCGGAATTACTATCAGACATGTGACTCCTCCAAAATGCCAGCGTGTCCCACACCAAGATCAATCCCAAACCCAAGTAAAACGTCTTGCTTACGTCTGCCATCCCTGTATTTCTATTTCTGAATGCCTCACCTCACCCAGCCCGGGGCTTTTAAAGGAACAAACAGCAAGAGGTGCCACAAGGGCAGGATCTGTGCAGTCCCTCTGCTATTATAAGCAACTCAAGTGTTATTCTAAAGAGCCTGATGGGGAATCTTCAAGTTTAATGTTTCACTGCTGCTTGCATCTAATCTCTGCCATTTCCCTGAGGCACAAAGGTGGATCTGTAGCCAAGAATCCACTTAATCCAGCAGGCTGACTCCCAGCAAAAGCATTCCAATGGTTATAAAGGCCAGAACATGATAAAGTGGGCTGCCTAGTATGGATGTCTGGCACACTGGTTACAGGCATGCACCCTCGAAAATACATGAATTTTGTGTATATTTTTGAGCCTTGCTAGTGGGTTTTAGATGGTGGGGAGGTGGCTACTGGAACCAAGGACAAAGCTCAGTCTCCTGTCATTTTGAATTGTTCCCTAATGTCCTTTGGCATCTACACACTGCAGCAAGGCTGGCAGAGGTAGATGGCTTTATTACTTGAGCAGTGTTCCCATTGCTAACTTGGCAGCCCCTCCTCAGTTCAGGGAAACACTGACAGTTCCTACCCGGAATAGAGGTCCCTGGGTCTCTATCTTTCACCATGAAATAATCAGGTCACATTCCTGGGAAATTTAGGTGAATCAGCGGAGCCACTGACTCCCCTGTGCATAAATCAACTTACATTTCTATACTCTGCATTTAAGAATGAATCCTGATCAGCCTGTGAAAGAAAGGATTTCATGGGAGAGGTGTTCCACAGCCCCCAGAGTGGTGACTGACTCTCCAGAGGGTTGGAAAGGACACGGATAAAAAAGAACCAAAGCCTGGCCATGGTTAAACATTTCTCCATTGCCTTACAGGCCCTGAACAGCCAGTTTGTCAATGGTACCTCATTTGCCCAAGTCTAAACATTTCTGAGGCTTAAGGAATTTATTATTTCTTTAATTATCTTTTTTTTTTGTATGCTGGTTATACATAGATGTGCTAAATCTGACTTGGAAACAGTGCACATCTATTTACGTCTTCCAGTTTAACCACAGAGATGGGAATGAGAAATGATAACAGCAGACTGCTATCATCAGCCCTGAATTTCATGAAAAAAACAGGGATAATACATTTTTTACTTAAAGGAATCATCTGCTGAAGCAGTTCATCAGGATTAAGGGGAAAAACACAGGGATAATCTCAAGTTTTAACTAATCTTTGATTGGGATTCACTCTCAACCGTATTTCAAGCCTGTGTGCATTCACACAGAAGAGAGCATAGCTGTTTTATGGTGCATATAAAACTAAAAGGAAAAGGCAATTAAACTGTCTAAGATAAAATCCATCTGTTTGTCAGCTGGAGAAAAAGGACTCACATCACATGATCCAAACAACCTTGGGATGTAGCCCCACTTACCCTTCCAGTCTTTACAGAGCTAAGAGTATATATTTGCAGTGTTTCTCCTGTCCAGGTGAATACCCCCAGGAGTGAAGAAAAATCTGATTTCTCTTGGAAAGTTTGAAGATCTCATCTTATGGCAGCATTAAAATCTGCAGGAAATGCTATGGCAACGTGTTTCCATGAGGACACGTAGCAAATAGTTATGGCATGTACCTATGGATCTGACATTTGAAGATGTAAGAGTGGAGTGGTGAGGGTTTTTTTAAACCTAAATACAGCTTAGACAGCATGTATTCTCATTAATATGTATCTAAAGCATTCCACAAAAGGAAATAATCACAGGATTTAACTAGGGGTGAATGAGGTCTCCAGCCATAAGCTGGAAGCTCCTTATATGATAGTGACAGAGGAGAAAAATCTGTATATATTGGCTGGGTGTAGGGTCACTGTAGGATGGAGCCATGAAAGAGAGAAATACAGCCTGGGTTATATCAGGCAACACACATAAAGCAGAGATGGGGAAATCTATATGGCACTGGTGAGACCTCTGGAATAGTTCTGGTCATCCTGGTCCTAAAAAGATAAACCCAAGTGCAAGAGATTAAGAGAAGAGCCTACCTGAGAAGGGAGAAAACAGCCTGGCTGGTTCAAGTCTCCCAAATGAAGGCTCCCATTGTCCTCACTAACTGCACTTAGGCCACAAGTTAACATCAAGGGCAGATAAAATAAGCAGCACTGGCAGCAGAGCAGATGGGGACAGGCTGCCTGTAAGTTTGAGCTGGAAATCAAAATGTTTTAACTCAGGGGACTAACTGCTGGGTCACTTTTCCAAAGAGAAGAGGTGCAAAATACTTATAAATCTGGAGGCATTCCAGTATTACTGGTTACCTTCAGAAGGCAACCCTACAAACAAGCAAACATCGTTCTCAGATTTATCTCTGTGTCTGAAAGTCCCTTTATAGCTCCCACTGTGCTCCCCTCTCTGACTCTCCACCCCAAAAGCAATACTGACTGTGATGTGATAGGGGATTGTTGCCTCCTTCTGACTCGGTGATTTGTACAACGTTGCCAATCTGGTAAAACAAAAAAGCAGGTAAATTATGATTAGTGGATAAGTAATAAAAATTCCAACTAACCCAATGACTGGACCCAAGTTTTCCCACAATCCTGGGGTAGGTACCAGTGGGATTCTTAGGTATGTATTTTCATATAGGTCATTTAAACTGTGGATGATGCCAAATTCCCATCCTTACATGACCTGTCAGCTCACACACAATGTAGACCTACTAAAAGGAGTGAATGATTAATTAGCCTTGTTTCATCACAGTACTTGATGACATTTCTGGAACAATATTCATTATGAATTAATTCCTAATGTCACTTTCTTAAAAATGCAAACAAAAAAGGTTTTTGAGCACAACTCTCTCCTACTCCATTAATCATTTGTTCACTGACCTCTCTTAAGCTGGGGGAGACCCTCAAGAATTTCAGTACTTCCAGGGAGGCTTTTTCCAGAGATTTCATAAGCCTGTCAATATAACCTAGAGGCTGGAGAAGATGATGTTCTATTTCTAAGCCTGCCCTTGCCACTGACATACAGCATAACCTTGAGAAAACAGCTTCCTTTTCATTTCTCCTCTGACACTTCCCTGATTTTGGGCATTTAGACTCTAAGCAATACCCCTCGATTTGTGTTGTACAGCTCAGTAAATGCTTGCATAATATTGATAGAAAATTGCAAAGCAGCTCAAAAGCAAAAGGTTTTTGAACCAGTGCCAGGGCTGCCAGTCTCCTCCATGCCCACCTCCCCAAAACTTACACAAGCCAATCTAGGAAATGTTCTGCTCTCTGTATGAAGACACCCTGCCAAAAATCCCGTTAATTATTTTGGGGTTTTTTTTTTTTCCTCCCTGAGGTGCCATTCTATTAGAGAGCACGTAATTACAGCCTGAGGAACGCTGCCACTTCATGTTAGCTACACAGGGAATTCCTCAGAACATTGAAGTGGTGGGTTACACTTGACAAAATTGCCCAAATCTGAAGCTGCAGAAGCCACGCTTTCACAAGCGCTCAGCTGGAGCCTCTGACTCAACAGGATCTTTCCTCCCAGCAATGAGAACCCTTGGAATTAAGCTCTGACATTTGCAGTAGTAGAGAGAAAGGAGTCTGGTATCAGAGTTGGCCAAAGCACATTTGAAAAAATTAAAAAAAAAAATAAAAATAGGCAAATGGATTCTCAAATGGTCTTCGTGCCTCGACAGTGTAATATAAAAACAATTTAACAACAAAACTACGATGGATCATGAGGCAGTTTATGTAAAAATGCAACAGCATTGAGTTATTTCTGCTTTTTACAGAGGCATTTGTAACCAGAATTGCTGTTTCTGCAGGCCCTGCTCCACGTAAGCTGCAGATTTAGATCAGTAAATAAGCCACGTTTGTCTATCTTTGGCTTATTTTCTGGAACTTGTATCTGCAGACTTCCTAGCTCTGTTGCAGAAGAAAAAAGTTCTTTTGATATATAAAATTAACTTTTGTTCACTCTGCAATCATTATGTTGATGCAACTTCTGTCTTATAAAGGCTGTTAACTAATCAGCGATGTTAATTTAATTCCAAATTAAACAGCTTGCTGTAATCACTCTGCATTGCCTTCAAACTTAGAATTTAAAAACAAAACCCCACAAGAAAGTGTCACTGCATTTCTCTTTCAAATTCAACAAGCAAAAACTATGCACAACAACATTCCAGTAGCATTTTTGTTCCCTGTTTGCAGAAGATTAGGGAATTGAAGCACAGCTCCTTAATCTCAAGCTGCTGCACGGTGATAGTATACACAAGACAAATTTAACTGACCAGGAAAGAGAAATGACCTTGCAATGTAGTGAAGGGGAGAGAAAAGAAGCAGGAAACAGGGAAGATCTCACTGCAACAGACAGCACTTCACACACTGTTTTTAGAAGGGTCACCCTCCTCCTTTCTGGTGTCTAAACCCACCCTCCACAGCTCAGCCCTGCCTTGCCCGTCAGTGCAGCTCCTTCTGCCTCTCTGCAGGTCACTGGAACTTGGTCTCTGGTTTCTGCCCAGCTTTGCAGGCCCATCCTGCTGCATCCCAAAGCAGAAGGGTCCAGTGGCTGTACCTGAGGCTACAGCCCACCTTCCTGAGGGTCACTATCTTGGTGGCTTTGAAGCCTTCTTTGGCATCTCTGGCTTTGTACTGGCTGGGGCCTAAAACACCCGGGCAAAGAAATTCTCCTCCCTGCTTACAGAATGCAGAGAGTAAAAAAAAAAAAATGTCTACTCAGCCACCAGACCCTAAATCCTTGTGTCTGAACAACTGCCATCAGGATGTTATATTTTGATGAGATGTGGCATCTGGTCAGAAAGGTGCCCTGTGGTGGGGAGGAGGAGCCTGACAGTTCAGCCCACTCTGGCTCAGCCTGAGCAAGAAAACTCTTGAGCCTCAGTAGGCTGGGACACAGCAGAACAAGGCCAGAAACCAAATTCAAATCCCTGCTTGGCCTCTATGGTCAGTCTAAGAAGATTCCCCAGTGCCACACTTGTCATTATTACGATTTTTATTCTGATTTTCACTTACCTCTGACTGTTGTCCCAGTGAAAGATTAAACGGACGGTGGCAGCGTGTCCCCAGCTTTCTCCTGAGTGACACAAAATGACAGGCCATTTTAGTAATCTCCTACACCAGCAGCACCATCTGATGCTGAAATTAGACCAAGTCTTCCAAAAAAAACCCCCACCATGATTAAAACATATGTGCCTTTACTTGCAGTGATGAATCACATCTTTTTCATACGTACAAGGATTTCACAACAAATACACCGAGACAAGGAACAACCTCTGTACTCAGTGTGTTTTACAGAAATCTTGATGTGATGCTCCCATATTTGTAGAAAGATTTTATAGGTGCCAAATAAAGGACAGGTACTAGACAAATCCTGAAAACAGGCAGCATGAAGAAAAGATTTGTCTAATTACTACTAAAGAAGTCGAGTGAGTATGTCTAAATCCTACTTCAAAACTGCAATATTCTGTCTCTCAGGCATAATTATGAGCAAACATCACTCCCTTTGGGATACCAGCTTTGGGAGAAAGTCAATGATTATTAAAATATTAAGGGCCCCTGAAGCAGTCTTCTGCTTCTGACAGCAAAATGCAAAAGAACACAACCAAAAGCAAGGAGCAGGGGGGGCGTGGTGGAAGGAGAGAAGGAAGTTTGGATTGTTATCCTGCTTCAGGGGAACAGTCCTACTGTTTCAGCTCACACCTGACCACAAGCTCAGTCAGTGCACAGACAGTTTTATGTCTGTTTGTCCCAGGAGACAGTCAAAAGATGGATTTTAAACCAGTCATTTTGCTTAAGTGCTCCAGGTCTCTCCTGCTCCCCTGCCCACAGCCCCTGGAATCACTCCCTGCTCTCCACCACATCTCCAGCCCCACGTGCCCCCTGTGCTCTGATATTCATTAGAGCCCAGAGAAGAAAAAATATGATTCTGCTGTAATGAAGACCTAGACCCTCTGGGCATCTTGCCAGACCTTGCTCCACTATATATCTAAGTTGAGATTAAAGATTTTGGCTTTCAGACACGGTTCCGAGTCAGAGCTCAGAACACATTTTACAATGGGTACAAATTCCACACCGGCACGTTTCCAACTGTATTGAAAAATGCTACTGTAAAATGAGATATTTCTGAGCTAAACTGGCTGTAGATTAATATTTGACCTCCTTTCTAAATATATCTAGCAGAAATGTCTAGGAACACCCAGCTTAGCTATCAGTAGTGGGAAAGAAAGGTGCCCCCTTCACAAAGCTCTTGACTTAATACCTTGCAGCATCTGTGCTTTTTTTCTTTCTTTTTTTTTTTTTTTGTCATAATTAAGACCTTCCCTTCTGCTCAGGAGCTGAATAACAGTTAAGAGATTAATGCTCTCGTGAAATCTTAGAAAAAGCTGTTTCTTAGGCTTAACAATCAATGGGGGGAAAAAAGCTATTTAAGGGATGCAATAGGTTTGATTAATTTTACTTGGGGGCTTGGTGCTGACTCCTCCCTCAATAGTTCCTTTGGCTACAACCAACTGGGGAGGAGTGGGAGGTTCTTTAGCCTTTATGATGAGACTGTTGAAAAAGCATCTCTTCAGAGTGGGGCACAAAAATCACCTTGTAACCCACCCAGCTCAATACTTGCACCGAGTCTGTGGCATAAATTCACATTAAAATGAAAAGAGTTTTGTACCACTCTGGAATGCTCCAGTTGAGATATCGCTGTTTAGGATAAGGGGGGTTCCTCTCTGCTTAAATATTTTACCAACTGGTACAAAGTTTAATTTTTGAAGGAGGACACACCACTCAGTTTAATGATATTATGTGGTCACACACACTCTGGTGAGAATCACAATCAGTTCGATGTGGGGTTATGCCAAATTAAATGTTTGTGAAAGAAAATGTGCATGATATCTTTGAGTTATAACCAACTCTGAATGTCTTCACATTCTTTACTGTCCCTATGACTCAACAAACACAACAGCTCCCAAACAATGCTGGCCAGTGAAAAAAGACAGGCTCTATTAGCTTTAATTGAGTTTGTAGCCAGAAAGGCTGCCAAAAATAATCCATCAGAGAGCGAGAGGTAAAACTGACAAAAAGGGTCAGATCCTGGGAGCTGGGTCTGCCATCATAGCTCCAAATTCCACATTCCTCACATTCCTGGAGGAGATGGTTTGTGTTTGTTCATTTTACCCTACAACTGTGCCAAATGGTTCAGTGCCTGTACAGACACTGGGAACATCTTTGCCTTTGTACTGTCCCCTTCTCCCTCCCCTCCAGAACAGGGGAATCATTACTTAGCTCACAGAAACTGAACCTGTGCACAGAGAATTTGTGCCCTTTAAGTGAATCATAAAATAATACGAAGTTACAACCTGAAATAAGATTTAAACGCTGAACTTTTCCTTAATTTGTTGAAATCTCTGCTTCAGAACTGTTCTCTTTTCCCCTGTGACTGCAGCAGATGAGTCTGTATGAGGTACTCTGCTCATTACTGGGCAAAATTGAGCAGCCTGGAAAAAAAAACCACTTAAACTGGCTCTGGGCAGGCTGGGGATCCCACACAGAACTTCCCTCTCCATCATAACTGCAGAGAGTTCCAGCGATGCAGCAAATATGAAATGCCTTTGCAAATAATTAATGGAACGTGTTCAAGGGTAATGGGAAAATAAACAACTTAAATTGTTTTGGAGAGGCAGCGAATGGTTCTCAGGGAATTCAGCAAATTGCAGCGTAGTTTGAGGTGTGCAACCATTAAGCAAAGTTCTTCTTTGAGGGCTTTAACCTCTTCATCACCCCATCCCTGCTCGAGGTTTACTGCTCCCAGGCACATTTTTTGGATGGTCATTCACCAGCCAATTTCAGTCTATATTATTGATTTATCAGAGTTTACTTATTATGGAAACAGCTCAAGATTACTTGGCCACTTTTGGCAGAAATGGACTGGGAGACAATCACTCAAACAGCTCAGGGTGTGGGGGTGACATCCAGGAGGGACAGTGCCCTCCTCAGCTGTGACAGAGGTAAATCCACAAGATCCTCAGGGGAAGGTGCAATCCATTAGCTGCACATCCAAAAACCCAGCTACTCAGAGAGCTCTGAGTTCCTAGTGCTTCCCCAGAAAGGGTCTGTCATCTTAAGGAATACTGTTAAATCTAATACCAAATTCAGTATTACAAATTTTGGGTTAAAAAGGAAAAAAAAAGTTCATCCATGCTCTCAACCCGTGAGTTTCTGCAGTCTGAAAATGTCATGACTTTCAAGCATATTTATAATCTCTTTTCACAAATCTAACCAGGAGGCTAATCTGCACACCACGCCTCAGCAACAGAATAAAATCTGATACTTTTAATTACAACCACGAGGCTGCCCTAGCTCAGCACTGCTCTAGAGTTCCACCATGCCAGCAGTTCCAGATGGGTCTGATATTTTCACCATGGCTTCTGCTGCACTGTGGAGATTCAGCAATTTCATTTCCTTTGTATATGATGCCAAAGGAAAGGAAACCACATATCAGTTTTCAACTCACAAGCTAACACCTACCTAGAGCAGGTACCAACGTGGACTGGCTTTGCCCGATTCTTGTTGTCATTTGGTTTGTCAGAACCACCTAAAAGAGGAAAGAGAAGCAAAACAAATAAGAAAACCTCCAGGAAACCAGCATATTGGTGGGAGGGAAGAGAGGGATTTTTCAAAAAGCTTTTACTGATAAAGTAGTTGCTCAGGCAAAACTCTTGGCAACGGTGATGAATCTTCTGTGTTAACGAGAAGAAAATGTAGATGTGCCTCATCTTTTCAAAACAAAATAAGAGGACCCTGCAAAATGCATTTTTGAATGGAAGGGAGATTTCTTTCATTCATGACTTTGAAGAAACCTAAGTTTCTCCCCTCCCAAGGGATGCAAACTCCAAACAACTTGTTTATCCCACCACATTTGCTCTAAATACTGTTTGGAGCTGTGTTTAGATGCACTGGCGCTCCATGAAGAGAGAGCTCTCAGTCACTGGGGGTGAATGAACTTGGTGGTGCTGCCCCAAACACACATTAGCCCGGTGATTAACCAAATTTCTGTGCCTTGTAGTCTAAAAATGCACAAGTGGGTACAATATACAAAGAGAATGAAAGTGAACAGACAGAGCGGGGGAGTGTTTTCGCAGCACGAATCACTCGTGGGAGGCTCACAGACAGTCTAGGTTAGATCCCTGGTAGAAGTGGGGGTGGGTGAGACAGAAAAGAGCCAGGAATATTAATCACAAAGTTCATTAAAAATGAAAAATAAAAAAAAAATTGTACCTATCTTAAACCCCCAGGGGTTTTCACTGTTTGATAAGCTTGTAGGATTCTTGCTTGAGCAAGTGTGTGAGAGCAAACATTTCCACTGAGCACAGGGAGCACACCCCAAAACATTTACACAGCTGAAAGCCCAGGACATATATTGCACATTTTAGAGAAGTAACTCATCATAAGTGGATGGTAACAGCCCCAAATAGGCTCCCCATCTCACTGCTGAAGAAGGGCTGGGCTGGGCATCCTCACACAGCCCACTGAGTCCAGCTTTAGAAACACAAGGGCCTGACTTCCTACCATATTAGAGCATCCAGGCTGCCTGGCAAGCAATCCCTGGCACGCAGGCTGGATTTAGCCTGCTCACAGGCTCATGGAACTAACCCAGGCACCGACTGAAGTCACCCTGAAGCTGTGACTGATCACTCCTTTAGCAAGAGTTTATTTAGCAAGCCTTTGTACTAAACTGCTCCCTGGTTCAGAAGAGATAAATTATATATGTTTCCCTCGACCAAAGAAAAATAAAGTGTCCAATGACAGCTGCTGCTGTTCAAGGTCACCAGGTACCAAGCTGTGAGTGAGAGGACTCAAGAAATCAGAGGCTGTGCAAACCCAGCAGCCATGGAACATCCATCTCCCTGGTACCCACAGCAGCAGGAAGAAGCTCCATAACTCACACCAGGGAGACAGCAAGGGCACCCTTTCGGCAGCCAGCCCAGTCTGAACACGGAGCTGGGCTCTTCCCCTTCCGACATCCATCAGTGGAAGCACAAGGAGAGGCTTATTTTTAGCCGTGGGGAACAAAAGCCAATTGCGCCAGAGAGTTGTGGGTGACACGGTCACAAATCACCTGGAAACCGTCAGAGAGGCACAAGCACCATTTTGAGGCTGTGGAAGCTCTGATTCCTGAACAATGCTTCTCTGAGCTGTGAGAGACTTCCAAAACAACTTCTGGAACAGCTGCAGCTTCCCAGTGCCATCTGCTGGCTGCGGGGCCGCTGCCTCCATGTTGGCGTCAGTGACGTGGAAACAATGCCCAGGAAGGAAGCCCTGGGTTTCCATGGATGCCAGAAGAGCAAGGCAAACCAGCAGATAAAATGGTTTTCCTCCCTAAGAACGGTTTCTCCACTAAGACCAGGGTTTATTTTTAAACCAAGAGTGGAAAGTTGTGTTGGAACTGCTGAATGCTCCGACGTGTTTTCATGCAAAGTCACCAAAGGAGCATTCCTTGTCCAACCAATGCTGGGAAACGGTGTGGCAAACTGACATGCTACCATTGAATGAAGATCCACAGGATGCTGCTAACGCAAATTTTACTTATTTTTGCAAGTCTAGGAATTTCCCACCTTATAGGTGTTGTTCCTGTGTGATCCACCTCCATTTACTAACTAAACCTGGCAAGAACGAACGTGGAGGACGTTCTCGCAGTTTTATTTTGCTGTTCAGAGACAATCACAAATCACATCTGCTTAATTCTTTGTAGGGTACTTATTCCAAAGCGGCATCTTTTGGGATTTAATGGACTCACTGCTGCTTTGTGGTCGTTTGCTACGATGATGAGCTGCTGTGCCAGACCATTCAACAGCCTCGTCCGCAGGGACAGGTCCTCGAAGTCGTGGCGGAAAGGGAAGGCAATTCCATCAATCACCACCAGTCGGACCTAAATGCAGAAGGAAAGGAAAAAAACTACCATTACCATCCTATAAAAAAATGACAACAAGCAGCAATACCTATTTTTAAGTGCACTTAAAAAGAAGTGTTTTATAGAAGGTGAGGGCCATCTTCTATTTCGTACCTCGATGAGCACGACCACGTAACCTTTATTTCTCTCTATATATCAGTGACAATCAGCACCTCAAAGGAGTGCAGGTGAAGAGCCTCAAGCTCCAAACACTCCAGAACACATGCTGAGTGCAGGGCTGCATCATGTACAGGGACCAGCTCAGGCCAGAGTTGCACCAGCTCAAACAAAACACTGCACTAAGCTCAACAAAACGCTCCCCAAGCTCTCCCATGAGTTAACCCAGCACAGAGCTGCCCTCCCAAATGTCCCCTTTCAGCTCACTTACAGCTACCTGACTTCTCTGCATCTCCTGGTATGGAATACAAAACAACAAAGCTGGACTTAAAGCTTTGCAAAGGAGAAGATGGAGAAAATAACCATTAAACATCCCAATTGTACTTCTAATGCTGATTTATTTCACCTTCTCCCTCAAAAGTTAAATCCAAACCAAACTCAAAATTCGTGCTGCCTGCAGTCACTGTTGAGACAACTCAGCTCACATCAGTGATCCCAGAAACACAGAGTTTAAGAGATGCCTAAAGGTATTCCAGACACACTGCAATGGGATCTGTCGTGCCTGAAGATGTTTGCTTTGCTGAGTTATTTCTTTTGTAGCAACCATTAGCTGAAGTCAGAGCACGATGCAGCTGCTGGCTCATCACCCTCAAGACACTGTATAAACATTAGTCTGGGATTTTGATTTATTCTAACTTCATTTGTTGTAGCTGTTTTGATGACCCAAGTTTGTCTGGAATACAGGAGGGAGATGGATGGTCTTACAGCGCCTTCATGTTCAGATGTCACTCAAATCCTCAGTATCTACAAGTTCTTGCATTAATGCACAAGATAACAAATTGGAAACAACAAAAAACCCCTGATTTTCTGTATTATTGATTTAACTCATTACTGGAACATACAAGACTGCATAAACATCACCCTGTGAAATGGCCCCAGGCCTCCAAATGAAAAAAAATCTTAATTTGCAAAAGAAGATTAAATAGTTAGAATCAAAAGAAGATATTCTTCTGTTTTCTCATTTTTCCTCCTTCCTACAGATTCTTTTTTATGAGCCTGTACATCTTCTTCATGCCTAATTTCTTTATGAGCAATCAGTTTAACAGTATAAACATGACTCATGCTATAAAGGAATGTATACATGGTTATATAACCTGTCTATCAGATGAATATGTCCAGGTAGGATGCAATTTAGTCAATTTTCTCCCAGTTGCACTTGTTATAAATAGCAAACAAGAAGACTTAAAGTATTAAAAGTAGGGCTTTGGTAATATCTTCCTTCTCCATGTCAGCTTGGCTCTACCAGATCAAGCTCTACCTTAAAGAATTCAGTTTATTATGCTAAGAATATTTTCTAACAGCTTTTCTCATATTAATAACAAGATCTCAAATTAATTCACATTTCCAAATGACACATTTGGATCTCTACATCTCTCTATCTCTAAATCTCTACAACTATCTCTCTTAAAAAAAAACAAAACAAACCTAAACCCTGGAGTTTCCCTGTGGTCCCAGACTGGGCTCCAGAGGGATCAGACTAATTTTAATGAGAGCTGGACTGCAATGAGCAATCTGTCAAGTCACTTATAGCCTGTCCAAGGAATCAGCAGAAGGTCTTATGGTTCTCCTGCAACCTTCAGTACTTCAGGCTCCAGGCCAAGCACAGATAAATCAGCACAGATGGTACCAGGGAGCTGCAGCCCAGTGTAACTGTGCTAATGAAGCCATGTACTTTCCACAAGAGCAAACACAACAGGGCACCGTTAGTACCTGGCAGAGAAAGGGAAGTACCAGACTACACCGAGCAAAAGTGAGGCTCCCATCTGCGCCTTCAGGAACACAACAGCTTCCAAAAATGAAAATTTTGGAACATATGCAAAAGACAATCTAACTAAACAACGGGGATTTGGGCTCTGATGGAACGAGGCACCAGCCACCTTCCCCAGATCCTGACAGGGAGGGATCTGCTGTGCAGAATCTGGAAATCTGGAAGGGAGGTGGTGATAATCTGCCTTACAATAGCATTTCTCTGAAACATGGGGTACTAGGAAACTTTCTGGCTGTAGTCCACCCAAGAGTCAGGCTGCAGGCTCTGGTTGCTTGTAGCAACAGAAGATGTACTGGAAAGAAGGAGAAAAGTCACTTTCTGGATGCCAAGATGCTGTGGGATGTTTCTGGTCCTCAGTGATCTTCTAGGACAAAAGAAAGCCTTTCTGATCCCATCATTGTGGTCACCACAGGCACACCTGGCTCAGAGATTCTTCTGTAAAGCAGTTCTGTGATGATTCATAACTCAGAGCTCACAGAAATGTAACAACACGTGGCAACACAGATCCAGGATCCAAACTGGAAATTCAGGATGGTGGCAGCAGTGGGAGCAAAAGCACATTACTCTCAAGAGTAATTGGGATGGGAATGAAAAAGCAAACAAGCAGAAGGCTTTACATTTGTACTCTGGCATCAGCCAATACATTACTGCCAAGCTGCCGAGGTACCAAGGTGTTTACTCATGTTACTCTTACTACAACAGACAAAAATCTTTAGTGTGAAGATGAGTGATATGTTCTGATAAGCCTGCAATAACCCTTACCCTGGAATGCTCTGAGAGGAATTCTGGGAGGAGGTAGACCTGGGCAAGGAGCTCTATGTAGTCACGACAACGGAAGTAATATATGTGAGAAAGGATACTTTCAAGGGAGAAGGTCTCCAAAGCTTTCAGATGATCTGAGAACAAGCAAACAGATGAATAAATGAGTCAGAAGTCTGTACGAGCATATTGTTACTTTCATCATTCCACCAAACCATGCCCTCCACACATAGCAACAGCAAAGCCCCCAGAAACAGAACAGGCAAGGTAGAGAGTGTGGAGACATACCTTCCATCTGGCTTGAAAGTCAGGAAGGTGGTGAGCAGATGCTCTCTCAGCATTTGCACACAGAGACACTGGAGCCTCCAAGGGAGGGCTCCAAAAATGAAACATTTATTTCTGAAACAAGAACTTTTCCAGTAAATCATTTTCAAGCCAGAACACCACCAGAGGTCATCAGGGACTATTAATCATCCTTTGTTTAATGTACAGGCAGCAGCTCATTTAATATGATGTCCTTTCACCTCACTTCAAGCAGAAGTTTGGTGCATAAATTCTCCAAGAGTAATGTGGAACTTTTGTCACTGTCCCCAATAGACTGATGACTTAGAGAATAAAAATCCTCAAAAAAAGCAGCCTGGCTATATTGACCTTATGGAGGAGCTGAATTCCAACTACAGTTTTACTATATGGGGCTTGAGCAGCAACAGTGCCTCAAAAAGTTCTGCTGTTGCTCTTCTCTTTCCCCACTCGACCCTGTGTTATAGGACATAATCCCTCAGTTTTGCTGAACAGAGTTGTGTTTGGGTTTAGCTGCAAATTTGATCTTTAAAGAGAAAGGAAAGGAAGGAAAGGAGGGGAGAAAGGAAGAGAGAAAGAAAGAGAGAGAGAGAAAGAGAGAGAGAAAGAGAGAGAGAAAGAGAGAAGGAGAGAAAGAGAGAAAGAAGGAAAGAAGGAAAGAAGGAAAGAAGGAAAGAAGGAAAGAAGGAAAGAAGGAAAGAAGGAAAGAAGGAAAGAAGGAAAGAAGGAAAGAAGGAAAGGCAACCACCAAACCCCCACATATCTAAACCCCCTCAGATCATCATGTAAAAAAAGAATTATTCTTAAAGTAAACCAGCTCAGTCTGCAGCACAGCTCCAGACACTGATGCAATCCAGGGTTTGATACACACAGGTGGAAATAAAAGGCTGCCAGCAAGAACTCCCTAAGCCCCAAATGTAGCACTGCAGCCCACCAGACACTTGTTTCTCTCCATCCCTGCCTACCAGGCAGAAAGAAACAACTCAGCAACGTACCTTCCTCTTGCTGAGCCTCAGCAATGAGCTGGCAGTGCTGCACACAGGCAGCTGCAATATCCACCACTCTGTCTACCATGAAACTTCCCTCGGTGTCAATGAACACGGCTTCTCCAGCGACGCCCCCAAAGCACTCCGGGATCTGCACGTCTACTGCCAGCTGCATACTGCCACGGGAAAGAGGAGAAAAGGGAAACATTTACACCACACACCTCTCCCGACCCGCTCCTGAAGGGACATTTCTGCTGAGGAATGCACGGAGCGGGGAGCAGCACAGTTGTCATCAGAGTTAAGCGAAACAAAAAGCGGTTCTTGGTCGCACAAAGGTCGCCCGGCGGTAGAAATACCACAGCTGCGTTTTCCCCACGCCGGGCGCTCCGCAGACCTCGGTGATTTTCGTCAGCTGCACACCCCCTCCCAGAATGTTGTCCAGTGCTGAGCAGAAGGTGATGATGAAGCCCTGGGCTTGCTCTTCCTCCAGAAGCTCCAGGGCTGTGAACTTTCTGGTGGCACCTGACCCCCCGGCAGTCCTTGCTGCGTCCCCGTGACATTCCTGCCTCACCACCTGCAGGGCTTCCAGCGCCTCTTCTTTGGAAATCCCAATCTCTGGAAAAGTCAAAACCACGAAACGCCGCCTTATTTTTTATAAACAGCGATTGATTTAAAGAATGATGAGGTAATTCAACATGTTTGACGGGACATGACACAGAATTATCCATATCCACCCTTGCAGTGTAACACACACACAGCCCTGGGACTAATGGTGGGATTTTCAAAAGAACTCAGAGCAATGATGTGCCATGTTTGGGGTTCAGGTGACAGCAAGTTATCTGCAAATAACAATAAAATCAAAGCATCTGCAGATAATAATAAAATTAAACCTGCTGCTCACAGATGGATGAGCTCCAGCAGAGCAATTCCCCTACTCTGCACCAAATGCACTATCATATTAATTTCATTTGAAGCAAATAATGCCCTGTAAAGGAAGTCAGTTTGCAGACCAGTAAGTGCCAGTGACACTCACTGATTGTGGGTATTTTCAGGGTACCCCAGGGCTGAGCACCTGATGCTTCATTTTTATATTTGAACCACAGATCAAGGAACAGAGATGAGAGACCTGCAAATATCTTTATACACACATCTGCCTTGACAGATCCAGTTTTGAGTGTCAAAGCAAAAACTATTACCACATATTATCATAATTAACAAAACTACTGATAATCAAAATCTCAGACTAGTTTGGGTGGGAAGGGGCATTAAATATCATCTCATTCCACCCCCTGCCATGGGCAGGGACACCTTCCACTAGCCCAGGTTGCTCCAAGCCCCGTCTAACGTGGCCTTGGACACTTCCAGGGATGGAGCAGCCACAGCTTCTCTGGGCAACCTGTGCCGGGGCCTCCCCACCCTCACAGGGAAGTGTCAGGACACACTCCTTATCTAGTCTGCAAATCTTATTTACAGCTCTTGACAGAGGTAACTTCCTGACTCCACAGAAGCTTATTTTGTTTAAATCACATAGAAAAAAAAAGAAGAGGGAAGCTGGGGAAAGAAGAGGGACGAGACTGGCAGAATCCTTTCGTTTTCCTGCATCCCGTTTGCATCCATCGCTCAGTGTAAGACAGATCTACCAGAACCTTGTGAACCTCACTCAGTGTTTACTGTGCCCGTTTCCCGGGCCACACGGAAGCCTCAGCAAGGGGTCCCAGAGCCGGGAAGGGGAAGGAGGAGAGCGGAAGGGCGCGGGGAGGCCCCGCGGGGCCGAAGCGCCGCCGGTACCTTTGCTCAGGCCGCAGGGGCCGGTCTCCAGCAGCTCCTGCGCCGTCTGGAAGCCGGCGGCGGCCAGGCGGGCCCGCAGGGCGGGGGCCAGCGGCAGCGAGCCCACCTCCCGCTGCATTGGCGGCACCGGGATCAGCACCGGGATCAGCACCGGGAACGGGAACGGGCGGGAGCGGGCGGGGCAGACCACGCCCCTAATGGGCGGAGACATGCGTAGACCACGCCCCAACAGTCGAGCCACGCCCTCAAGGGTGGGATACACGTCATTCTCCTGCCCCGCCCCCCTGCTGTGGGGCCCCGCCCCCCTCCGGCGCGCGCCGCTCCCTGGCGCGAAGCGGCGGCCGCGCACGAGGCGGGCGGGGGCGCTGCGCATGCGCGGGGCGCGGAGCCGTGAGGGCGGTGCCGCGCGTGGCGGCCGCTCCTGCGCCCGTTCGGGTCGTTGGTCACCCCGGGCACGGGGGGGACTGGACCCTGTGTGTCCCGGCCGGCCTGGGGTCCTTCGGGGCCGAGCAGCCACGGCCCTTTATATCGGCTGCTGCAGGTGCTGAACTCGGAGATAAGTTAAGTTGTAGTGTTTTGCAGCTTTCGTGACGTTTGGTACCTTTTCCCAGCTCTGTTGAGGAAAGAAGATGGCTCATCCTGTCCCTCTTCCGTTTCCATGCCCAGTCCAGCTTGGAAGTATAAAAGGGGACTCCCTGGAAGCCGAGCTGCATGACTATGTCAGGGAAGGGAACTATGTGAAAGTGAAGAAGCTTCTGAAAAAAGGTAACAGCTAAGTTTAGGCAAGTAGTGGCAAAAAAGATTTACTTTTTCCTGTATACTTTTATGTTTGGTAAAAAACAGTCATCAACTGCCTGCACAGTTCAGTTTTCTGATTGAAATATATATATATATATGTGTATATACATATATATATATACAAAATGACATATAGTTGCCCCTTTCTGATAAGTGGGAATAGTTATTGAATAAAAAAAATCTATTAAGATAATACATAAAAATAAAGTAAATTTAAAATATAAATGTAAAGAATAAATGAAATATAAATTAAAATAGAAAGAATAAATAAAACATCCCTGCGATCCTGGGATGAAATTTTATTTTATTTATTAAAGTAAATTTAAAAGAAAACTAATCTTTTACTCGTATGGTGCTCAGAAGGAATTGATTGAGGCACTGTAAAACTGAAACTCTGAAAGTCTGCTATGGAAATACTGTCTTTAAAGGGGATATTTATTCAAGCAAAGCGCTTGAGGAGTGTTTTAGGTACTGGTGTTTTGACGTCCTGATTTGTAAGCAGATAGGAACAGGGGATTCTGTAAATGAAACCCAGTTCTTAATACAGTTTTATTTCTGGTTTACGATCAAGGACGTCAGTGGGTTTCGCTGTTCCAGAGCTGCGACATCTCCGTGTTCGCGGGTGCGGGGGCTGCGCGGGGCGGGGCCCGCTCCTCCGCCAGCCTGCGGGCGCGCGTCTGATTGGACAGTCGCGGCAGAACATGCAAATGAGGGGGCGTGTCCCTCACTCCGCTACGCGCGTGTCGGTTCCGCGCGCCACGCGCGCTCCCGCGGCGGCGGAGGCTGAGCGGGGGCGCGGGGACCCGTCCCGGGGGTGCTCGGGGTGGGTGTTTTTGGGTGTCCGTGTGTTGGCGGGCGGTGCGTGCGGGTGTGGCGCGGGTGTTGGGGTTTGGTGAGTTAAGACTATACTTTCAGGGATCATTTCTGTAGTTGGTCACTAGAGGAGAGTGATCTTCCCTGATCGGCGTCACAAACCACGAG
>NW_016690271.1:1200010-1201764 GCF_001604755.1 Lepidothrix coronata | reverse complement strand
TGGTGAGTTAAGACTATACTTTCAGGGATCATTTCTGTAGTTGGTCACTAGAGGAGAGTGATCTTCCCTGATCGGCGTCACAAACCACGAGGAGGAGCGGGGTGTTCTCTCCTGAGCGCGAAGCGGGCGGGCGGTGCTGCTTGGGCAGGGGCCGCTCGCCATTGATGACCGTTCTCGGTGTCCTTTGTGGTGCCGGGAGGGAGAGAACACGGGCTGAGTGGTTTGCGACCTTTTTTACTGTGGTTAAAGACAGAGCCAAGGGGGGTCTGAGGGGCTATTCCACGCTCGGGGCGTTTCCCTGCGAGTTCAGACCCTCGGCCTACCTCCTCTAGTCCGGAACGGGCAGCACTTAATTTCTCACAAGCCCCTTAGTAAATTTTTAATATCTGACAATACGGGCTGCCTGGGGCCTGGTTTAGGATTTACTGCCCAATGGGCTGAGCTTTTTCAGTGAAAATAAATGCTTTGGAAGCTTGTTAGTACGTGGTGGTGCATTTACTCGATGGTGACTTGGTGCACTGGAGTTGTTACTGATCATAGAATCACACAGTCACTGAGGTTGGCAAAGCCCTCGAGTCCAACGATTCCCCCATCGCTGCCACATTACCACTAGCCCATGTCCCCAGGTGTCACAGCCACATGTTTTATAAATCCCTAGAGAGATTTGTAAGCGCAGCCACAGCTCTGAGCAGCTTGTGCCAGTGGTAACCTTTTTGGTGAAAAAATTTTTCCTAATATCCAACCTAAGCCCGCCCTGGTGCAACTTGAAGCCGTTTCCTCTCATCTTGGCACTTGCTAGTCGGGAGAGGAGACCAGCCCCTACCTGCTACACCCTCCTGTCAGGGAGTTGCAGAGAGCGAGAAGGCCTCCCCTGAGCCTCCTTTTCTCCAGGCTGAGCCCCTCCAGCTCCCTCGGCCGCTCCTGGTGCTCCAGCCCCTTCTCTCCAGTTCTGTTCCTCTCCCTGGACATGCTCCAGCCCTTCAATGTCTTTCTTGTCCTGTGGGGCTGAAAACTGGACACAGAATTCGAGGTGCAGCCTCACTAGTGCTGAGTACAGGGGGAAGGTCACTACCCTGCTCCTGCTGGTCACACTGTTGCTGGTACAAGCCAGGATGTCACTGCCCTTCTTGGCCACCAGAACGCATTCCTGGTTCATGTTCAGCCTCCGCCACCCAGCACCCACAGGTCCTTTCCTTCCAGGCAGCTTTCCAGCCACACTTCCCAAGGCCTGTAGCGTTGCAGGGGGTTGTTGTGACCCAAGTGCATCCATCAGAAATGACGGGGGAGTAGGGAGAACCCGCTCGGGTTTCGCTTTCCACGGTGCGTTGTGGCCTCAGCGCGGGGCGGGCGCGGCGGCGCCGCCAAGAGCCGGGGGGCGGGCAGCGGGGGCGGAGCCGCACGGCCGCCCGCGTCTGATTGGACAGCCGCGGCAGAACATGCAAATGAGGGGGGCGTGTCCCAAAAACTGACCCTCGCGGGTGGCGAGCGCTCCCGTGGGGCTCCGGGCGCGCTCCCGCGGGGCGGGCCTGGGTGGGGGCGCGGGGACCCGTCCCCGGTGTGTTCGGGGTGGATGGTTTGGGGTGTCCGTGTGTTGGCGGGCGGTGCGTGCGGGTGTGGCGCGGGTGTTGGGGTTTGGTGAGTTAAGACTATACTTTCAGGGATCATTTCTGTAGTTGGTCACTAGAGGAGAGTGATCTTCCCTGATCGGCGTCACAAACCACGAGGAGGAGCGGGGTGTTCTCTCCTGAGCGCGA
>NW_016690271.1:1157696-1199487 GCF_001604755.1 Lepidothrix coronata | reverse complement strand
TATGTACATATATGTACATAAAGTGTACTTACATGTAATATGTAATGTAATATATAAAGAATGTACTTATATGTACATAAAAAGAATGTACATATAAAGAATGCAATATATATAATAGATATTATGTATGAAATATAATATATATGTAATGTGATATATATTTATGTATCATATTATCATATTTATATATATGTGCTTATAAAGAATGGAATACATAATGAACGTACTTATACGTCCATATATATGTACATATGATGTACTTATATGTAAATATAATGTATATATATGTACATATAATGTACTTATAAATAGATATTTGTAAGTACATAAGCACTTACTACTTACACTGTACATGTAAGTATATGTAAATACCATCTTTTATTATTATTTTTATTTAAAATCATTGTGCACAAGCAGTGCCTGATACGCATAGAAAGTCTCAAGGAAACTCCATTGCTCTTTTTTTTTCCACTTCTGTTACTGTATTTTCATACCTGCAGTGCCTCAGGGGGAGGAATACCATCATCAGGACCAGTGGGTTTTTGTTTGGGGTGAGGGGGGAACGAGCACCAGCTTGGAACCTTCTCTTTCCTCCGCAGGTGTTTTGGTTGATGCCGTGAATTCCATGGGCCAGACCTGTCTCTTCACTGCTGCCTTGCTGGGTCTCAGTAAAATCGTGGATGTGCTGTTGGATTACGGCTCGGACGCCAATCAGTTAAGTATAAAATGCTTCTCTTTTTGAAAGCCAAGCGAATATTTAACCTTTTAGTGGGTTTGGTCAACGTAGTGCCCGACATTCACTGTGCATAAAATGAAAAAGGGATTAAGATGCACGTTGCTGTTTTAGCCAAAGCTCCTCGGAGGTGAGCGTGTAATTTTCCTTATTTTGTGAGGGGTTTTGTTACTTGGGGGTACATAAACATTCCAGATGTGCTGCTTTTCCCCCCTCCACTGGTGAGTGGAGCAGGGATAGACCCAAACATGAAACATTCCTGCTTTGCTGTTCCTCAGTCGC
Source organism: Lepidothrix coronata (assembly GCF_001604755.1). Taxonomy (NCBI): domain Eukaryota; kingdom Metazoa; phylum Chordata; class Aves; order Passeriformes; family Pipridae; genus Lepidothrix; species Lepidothrix coronata. The sequence continues at coordinate 1,198,472 of NW_016690271.1, read as the reverse complement.
TGTCTCGACGGGAGCACCCCAGTCCATGCAGCTGCTTTCTCAGGAAACCAGTGGATCCTCAGCAAGCTACTGGATGAAGGAGGTGACCTGAGAGCCCATGATAAAGATGGGAGAACTCCTCAGCACTGGGCTTTGTCAGCCAGGAAGGAATGCAGTGCCCAGGTATGTGTGTGAACACCTGAATACGTGCTCACATCCTCACCTCAACGTGGAGAAACTCCAACATTCCAGGGAGAAACCCTTGGCTTAAATAAGGTTACATGTTAGAAAATTATTAGATAATTATTAGATATTATTAGATAATTATTCAGCCCTATTTTTCAACATCAGTAATGGTATTTTGAGGTCCTCATGACTCAGGTTGTTTAACTGAGGTGTTGCTCAGCTGTGGGGGTGTGTCTGTGGAACTTGTTAGGACCTGAAGTGAGCAAGGAGAGAACAACAGGCCTTTGTTCTTGTTCTCCACCCCTGATGTGCCACTCAGGAGTGCCCCTGAAGTAGTTTTCAGGTGTATCCCAGTCTGTGCATGAACAGTGCCAGCAAGTGGATCATTTTTGCAATGATATGTGACATCAGAAAGGCTTATTCATGACTGCAGTATTGATTTAAAGCTCGTGATACTCCTCTTTCCTGTTATTACAATGCTCCTCTTAAAAAGAAATCTGATATTACAATTTTCTGCGGGTGAAGTCTTGCAAGTTTGTCACCTAATATTTGAAGTAAGCTCTTCTTCCATTTTCATGTAATTGATTTTCTTCAGTTTTTTCATGTATGCATCTCTCAAAATACCCACTTAAATATTGCAAGTAACCAGTTATTTTTTTCAGTAGTCATGATTTATTAATTTAAAGTGGTTTATCTCGTTCTGAAGTAAATTCTTTTGTTGTTTTTTCCCCTCCCCTTCCTCTCCAGATGCTGGAATTTATCCAGCAGTGTACACTGCACATGCAGGCTGCCATTCAGAATTTCCCCTCTGATCTGCTCAGGAAAGTTGGCTCATCAAAGGCTCTGGTCTCCAGCCCCTCGAGGTTTGGTGGCCTTGTCCAGGGGTAAGAAGATATTCTGCTTCCACATTCTATTGTCTTAAAATTAACAATTGTATCTTTTTGACAACATCCACTGTGTGTCAGGAATGATGGTACTTTTTATTCCTGTTGGGTCAGCTCCAAATGGCAACTTGATGGTTGTAAATATCTGTATATTAAGAGAAACTCTTGAAATCAGTATATAAAGCACTGGATTTTAGTAGCATTAAAGTGGTGATAACATGAAGTAGTTTGTTTCTTGGCTTTTTAAGGTCACTGCAGATCTTTTTTGGGGTGTTTCCAACTGTTTCAAGAGCTTTTGTGTCGGCTACATGTTAGGAAAAATACATACTTGTGAACAAAAAGCAATGCAAGATGCCTGTGTGTGGGTGTATATGTATATATTTATTGGCTATCTTGCTTAAAAAACAAATACACATCATAACACAAGTGTATTTAAAAAGGTTTAATGAGTTGCACAATAATTTGGAATTTTGACATCCACATTACACATGTGGGACCAGTCTAATGCAACATTTGAATTACGTGGCTGTTGCAGAAATTCTGCTTTTTTTTTTTTTCTCTCTAAATTTGTATTTTGCTCCAAGCCTTGGCATATTAATTACTCTTCTTGCTTGTGTTTTTGCTGTTCAGAAACATTGACAGTGCTTTGGGTAGATTACTGAAAGGAGAGGCCAATGTAGCCAAGAACATTTACAGCTTCGGTTTTGGGAAGGTAAGATCCTGTGGGTAATGGTTTTCTAAAGATGTTAGAACAGCTTTTCAGACTCACAGTAATTATCCCACCTGTTGCTATTTTTAACTTTCAGTGCATTCTCATTTCTACTGAAATGGTGGAAAAAAACCCTGTGAAAAGCAGGAAAACTCAGGCCTTTAGTGGTTAATGGGCCCTGTTGGAGGAAGCAGTTTTGGAACAGGCAGTAGAGACTCCTGTTAAATGTCACCTCTGGGAGTTCCCAGTGACTGATTCTGCTTTTCCCTGTTTCAGCTTCACTAGGAAGTTAAGTTTTTGACACTGAAACCTCAACTTTTCGTGCTGGTGCTTGGGCTGAGGCTCCTGGTGCAGTGACTGCACTGATGTCGTCAATGAGCTCGGGGCAGATGTGATGGGGTTTGGGAACTGTTGCACATCCCTTTGGTTATGCCCTGTTCCAGTTCTATCTTGCAGGCAACGGGCACCTGGGCTACTTGGCATCTCTCCCAATTATTGGGGAAAAAGAAGTGGTTCAGGCAGATGATGAACCAGCATTTTCTTACCACGTTGGGCCGTTCATGATCATGACCAAGTAAGTGGGATCAGAGGGATTTTAGCCCCTCTCTTACTACTGCACAGCAGGTGGTTGTGCCAGTGCTTTGTTCGGATAGTTTTCCATGTCCATTCTATATTTATTCACTGTTTCATTGCTTGCAGCTTGTTTTCTGCATTCACTGGTTAACATCAGACTCCCTTGGTGTCTGAAAGGACAAGTGCAACCTACAGGCAATTTTAACCCAATTATGGCTAATCACTGATTGCAGTGTTTCAGTGTTGATTCCTTTGTGGTGGGAAATATGGTTGGGGTTGCACAGATTGTGTTGTTCAGCATTTAGCCCTTGTAAATATTAGGCCAGGCCTCCTGATATGCAGGTTGGCAGCCCAGTTGCTCAAACCTGTGGTGAAACAAAAGTTGCAAGGGCAGACTGAGCCTTTTTAAAAAAATCTTTGGCATTGTGTGTTAATTACTGTGTGTTGAGCAAGTAGTTCTGTCTCTGGTGTTGTGTGTTAATTATTGTATATTAAGCAAATAGTTGTGTGTCAGAGGCACCCAGAGAGCTGACAAATTGGTGATTTAATCTTCCCAAAGCTGTCACTTGTGTCACAGTGGGCTGATGGCCTTTAGTGAAAGGAGTTTTGGGGTGCCCTTATTCTTTACCTGGGGTCATGGAAAGGTGTTTTTGGACAGTGAAAATCAGCCTTAGCAGGGTGTGTTTATTGCCAGTTTGAAAGAGTGGATGCAATAGCCAGGATACTCAATAACAGCAGGAGGCAGCACCAGAGCAGTTCAGAATTACAAAATTCCTTGTAAAAAAATTGCATAACTGTAAAAAAAATACTGCAGGGAGCACCTGGTGGAAATTCCTCTCCTCCTCCTTGTAGCCTCGTGTGGGGAGGCAGCAGAGTGACAGTGAAGGAACTGGGCTTCCAGCCCCCTCAGCACAGCTGGAAGCTGCGCTTGGCCGACCTCCTCCTGGCAGAGCAGGAGCACAGCAGGTGGGGAAGGATGTTCCTCCTGGGGTTTGGGTGTCCCCAGGGATGGCAGGGATGGGATTCACCTCGGGAGGACTGGCAGGCTGGGCTTGCACTTTCTTTCCAGTTAAAAAAAACACAGTTCTGTCTTCCCGTCTCTTCCCACTCCTAAAATCTGTTCTTTTAAAATCATATATTTCAGTGAAAAGTGAAAAGCATTCATGTTGTATTGATAACTCCCATCCTTCTGGGTGTTTTTTTTTTTCTTCTTTCAATCTCAGATTTGCCTTACAAATTTTTTTTCCCCTCTCCCTTTGCAGCAAACTCCGCCATCCTCACTTGCTCCAGCTCATGTCTGTTTGTCTGTCCAGTGACCTGGAGAAAACCCGTTTAGTGTATGAAAGGGTTCACTTTGGCTCCCTGTACAGCATCCTGCATGAAAGGGTAACTGGAATGCTTGGGTTTTAAACAGTAATTAATTAAGTTTAGTAACTACATCCAACATCTTCACTCAAAGAAAAAGAAGACAAAATCCTCAGTTGTGTATCTGAGTTTCTGTTGTGGTTCTTATTTTTTTTTAATCGCTGATCTGTGTTTTATCTTTGTCATTTGATGTTTTGGGGTTTTTTTTGCAGTTGAGTTATTTTATTTCTTTTAACTGTTTGAGTGCAGACATCTAAATTACTTGGAAGACATTGCAGTCCCAGGCGAGGGATTATAAGAGCTCATTCTGCTTCAGAATTTTGGCACAGCCAATATATTTTCCATTCTTAATTATTTAAGGTGTTGCTGTTTGGTTTGGTCTTGAGAACAAACGAGAGCAATTCATCTGACTTTTCAGCACAGTGTATTTCAGTTGGCTTTGTTTGCTGCCTTCTGCACTGTGATGATCTCCCCTGGCTCGAGCTTTAAAGCCCTGCAGTGTAAATTTGGTGGCTCTGGGGTGTTTTTTTCCAGCGTACAGAGTTCCCAGTGCTGCAGACAGAGACCATCCTGCACGTGCTGCTGCAGGTCATCGACGCCCTGCGCTTCCTGCACTCCCGGGGCTTCATCCACCGTTCCCTTTCCTCCTATGCCATCCAGATTGTCTCTGCTGGGGAGGCAAAGCTGTGCAACTTGGAGTACATGATACAGAGGTAAAGAACTTCCCTCGGTGCTGCTGTTAAATGGGCAAACAGAAGTTTACCTGAAACCACCCAAGATTCAACACCTCGTAATTAAGTGCCACCAGTGATACAAAGAGTGTTTCTTTTGTGAGGGACATTCGTTCCTTTCCTCTGTTAATTATTACTGAAGTTCTCTTCTAGGCACACCTATACATTGAAAAATAAATGCTGGCAGGGTAGGTGGCACCTTCTTGCATTTTTATCCATGGCCAGAGCTAAAGGGTTGTTTGTAAAGCTCCTGTTGGGAAATGCTCAGCTTTTCCTTCATTCTTTTTGAGTGCAAATTTGTTGCTTTCCCCAGAAAGTCTTTGCCAAAAAGACATTTACTGGAGTGGAAATATTGCATTTGCATATGGGGGTATTTAAGCTAAAAGCTGTGACACACTCAGGTGTTTAATTCCTAAAGATACACCTTGTAGTTGAGTGTGAGCGTGCTGTGTCTCCCAATTTATGACTTTTTTCCCCCTTTATGCAGCAAAGACAGTGGAGAACACAGTGATCTGACCCGAATTCCTGTCCCAGTCCAGCTGTACAGGTGGTGCTCTCCTGAAGTTGCCCTTGAGAGAACTGTCACAGTCAAATCAGATGTTTACAGCTTCTGTGCAGTGCTGCAGGAGGCCTTGACAGGTAAATCCACAGCTCTGGGCTCTGAGGGCTCATCCAGAGTTAACTTGAAAAACAAACCAGGCAAAAAAAAAACCAACCAAAACCCAAACCCAAATGTTAGTGACAATAACAAAGATTACTGGAAACTTCTGTAAAATGTAATCAGAAAGCTTAAAATTGTGTAGCTTAAGGGTGAGATTGACGTTGGTATTAGAGAAACAGAATTTTGTGTGGTTTCCTGCTGTTTATTTTTCTTCTTCATGATATTCAGTTAACTCTTTGCAGTGTCCACAATGAGCTTGGGCAGCTTTCATGTCTTTGATCACTACAATAACTTAGAGATTGTTGCTGTTATTACAAGTAATGTATGTTTTGTATTCACTGTGACTACTTTGACAGTGAAATGGGATAAACAATTACCCTAAAAATGAATTCCTCTATTAGCTGGTTGGTAATGAGGAATCCAGAGCAGTTGTTTGCAGTGTCACTGTCCTTTAGAGATTGCTGTCAGCTCCCTTTAAAGCCTCCAGTGTTGGAATAAGATGGGGAGGAGATGCTCATTTGGTTCATGACAGCAGCTGTAAATTAGGGGATGGGAAGGCAATAATGCTGCTTTTTTTCTTTTAATTAACATTGATTTACAGCTGGTGACATAAAGTCTGTACTTGTGTCTTGCAGAGAGCCCCCCCTGGAAAGGTTTTGAAGACTCAGTTATTAAGCAGCTCATGATTTCAGGGGAGCAGTTGGAAGCAGATGTCAGGTTGCCTATGCTCTATTATGATGTTGTCAAGTCAGGACTTGAACCTAAGCAGAGGAACCGCTCCATGAAGCTTCAGGATATTCAGTATATACTGAAAAATGACTTAAAGGTGTCTTCCAGGATTGTGATCTTTCGGTTTTGTGGCCATTCAGATTCAAGTTGTTGTGCTTCAATCTGGGTGGGAGGCAATCCAGCACTGAGTATCTGATCTTGGAGGGAAACCACCTTAGAAGAGAATGAGCTGTCAAATATAGTTGTATTTTATTCCTTTTTTTTTTTTTGTGTTACAGGACTTGGTTAAGTCTCAGAGTGGTCATGCTGATGACATGTCAAAAGCACGAAGACCTGCTGTTTTTGCAGATGTGAACATCTGTTGGGCATCAGCTTTTAGCTGCCAGAGGAGAACAGTGGAATTCAAGGAAAAAGAGACAGCCACGGCTGGTGAGTTCCTTGTAGCAAGATGTGATGTGTCCTTCACTTAGTGTGTTCCTCAGTCCATAACAATCTAACATAAATAATTAAAATGGGAGCACTTACAGGTTTGGTGACATAGTTTGAGAGTAGAAAGAAGTTGGCTTTGAATTTTAGCTACCACTCTAATTGTTAATGTAGACTCAAGACTGAGCCTGGTTAATATTTATTGTTCAGGCACACTGTTTTCAGCAGAGGTGTTAAATGCTGCTCATGTAATCTCTGAAATTACCTCCCAGATGTGCAAAAGCAGCGTGTTTGATGGACTTCTGGAGAAATGGCTTAATGCTTAAAATCACATTTTTCAGATGGCTCTCCTGCCCCAAGAGACCCTGTTTTTCGTGAGGTGAACAGGGCTTTGGTGGTCCAAGAGGCATCAACCAGTGTGCAGCCAGTTGCACAGGACAAAAGTCCTGATGTGGCTTCTGAAGTCCAGGCAACCCCCAGTGAGAGCGACGTGGATGAAAGTCTGTGTAGCTTTGAAATCAATGAAATCTTTGCCACTTATCCAGACATTCACCAAGACTTCCTGGAAGGGGGATCTGGGTTAGATCAAACTCTAAAGGATGCAGAAAGGCAGCAGAAGGAAGAAGATAAGAGTCCCCTGGGAGTCCTGTCTGTGTCCTCTGGAGCATCCTGTGAGGATGAGGAGGACAGTGACTCCTCAGAGTCGGGCAGTGAGTTCACTGCAGAGGAGGAGGAGGAGGTGAGTGAGGCCTCTGACCTGGCACAGGGGAGAGGAGGTGCTGGGAGAAGAGGGAACAGTCCTTCCCCAAATGAGCAGCACATCAGCAAGTGTGTCCTTAATATAAAGATTATTCAGAGCATGTTGCAGCAGGCAGCAGATTCCCTGTGCAGGACAGAGGAGAACCTGGACAGATTAAAGGCCATTGGAAAGCAAAAGAAGCTGCTCCAAAAAATCAGAATGAGTCAGCTTTCTAAGCAGAGTTTTCAAGAAGGACACTGTAACAGGTCTGATGATGCTTCCCAGGACACCAATCACCCTTTTTGTGGAGTGAACACATTTTTACCCAAAGCTGTGGGTCCACCATCCAGTGACTGTATTCCACCCCCCATGACGTGTCAAGCACAAGGAGCATTGGGGGAAGACAATTTCCAGGCTGTTTCAAAGACAGCCAGGGAAACACAGGCAGTTCAAAATGAAAAGAGGAAGAGTAAAATTGAAAACAACCATCGTGATCTCGGCTGCAGCGTGAGGAAAAGCCTGGATGATCAAATGAACCTAAACCACGAGGTAAAATGTAAAATGTTGAGCAGCATGGCTGTGTTTATAGCTTCTGTGTTCCTCAGCAGGTAAAGAGATGTTTGGATGGGTGGTGTCCAAGGGGAGGGATGAACTGTCTTTTAAAATATATGCACATACCATGTGCATTATATATAGGAATGAAACCAGTCAGCTCAGCAGTGCAACAGAATTGTTTCCTCTTTCTCCCCACTCCTCCCAGCAAAATACTAGCCCAGTATAAAATCCTGTAGTAAAATGGAGATTGGCCAGGGAAAAGGCCAAGTGGAGAAAGACTTTTGTTTGCATTGAGGTCCAAGCTGTCATTAGTAAGGGCTTCTGGATCATTTTCGGTATTAACTACAAGTAGCCCAAAGAGAAAGAGAGAAATTCATGTACAGATCTGCTGTGGGAATAATCTTGAGTCATTTAGGTCCCCTCATCCCCCTGGAAACCACATGTTTTGATAGTCTGCCTGCCTACATATGAACCCTGCTGTAAATCCTGGGCAGGGTATTTGCTAGGCTGAGGCCTGGGCTTGTCATCCTCTCTCCTGAGCAGTGCAGCTAAAATATAACCCAGGAAATCAAGTTTGCACGGTCTGGTTCTTAGTGTATCTCACAGACAGCTCAACTAGTAATTGCCAGAATGCCCAGTGTGTGCTGAATCATGGCTTGTTGGACTCATTTCAGCGTTTACTCCCACGTGGATCTGCAAGATGCCAAAAAAAGTTGAACTTGCAGGGTCAGAGAGGAGCTGATTCACATCCTGCAGCAAGAAGTGAAGAATGGAGATGGTGAGTTTTGATGGTGTTCGTAGAAGAGTTAATTCTGACAGATTCCTCTTGAGAGAGCCCCTGTCAGAGGGAGACATACGAGGATCAAGGCTGGCATTAAATGTTCTTCAATAAGCCAGAAGCACAGTGAGGACCCTGCTGTGAGTCACTGGCAGCTGCAGAGCTGAGGGGGGGCTGCTGTGACAGGGCAGTTTAAGAGGGCTGGTGAAAAGATTTCAGATGCCTCTGTGAGGGAGGTCAGTGGCCCAAAACTACCAGTGCCTGAGGAGAGCAATCTGGTGAGTTACTGGGAAGGGTGGTTCTCCTTTCTGGGCACAGCCTCATTCAGTTCCCAGTAGAAATACTTTTAATGTCATCTCTTTGTATTTCTGAGTTTGAGTGGAAATCACATGTTAAAAGCACCTGGCAAAACTTGTGCAAGTTAAGGTATCTTACCTGGAAGGCTGGAAAGGTGGGGATAGATACCTCCTTCAGTGTTTGGGTCAAATCAGTCAGGAAAACTTGCAGTTTTAAAATCGATTCATGACCCATTTGGATCAGTAAGACCTGTTGGTAAAGGACACAGTTGGTTAGAATAGAAATATTCCTGTGGTCAGAGGGTCAGGTTAGGGTTAGGATTAGGTTGGTGGCAGGGTGGTTGTTACCCAAGGCTGAAGTTGTCCACTGATCACTGGAATAAAACACATCTCCACATGATTCATTGTCTGAGTGTTTATAGAACTGCATCATCTGAAGGCAGTGACAGCTTTTGAGATCTAGAGTTTAATGTACAGCTTGTCTGGTTAATCTGTAATAGACCTAAATAACTGTCTGTGCTTTCTAAGCTTCTGACAGCTCGATCTGCTGGGTTGTTAAAAGGCTGAGAGCACACGTGTTCTAATTAATGTTAAAACAACTTCTAGTCTTTTACTGGCTGGGGAATACTTAACACAATACACTTGTGCATTAGCAGAGGTTGTGCATTTCATAACGATTTATTGCAGGAGCTATTCAAAGCCAAGATCTGAATTTTACAGCGAAAAAATAACTGAGGAGAGGAGGATGATGCAACCAGACTGGAGGAGTAAGTAAATCACTGTTAAATCAGCATTAATATCAAGTTTTACTGCAGTGCATTAAAACTTAACACTTCGTTTCTTAATGAAGAAAGGTCTGTTTGCCTTAATTGCTGAAGATCTCTTGGATTGTTCTTGGATGAAAACCAAGTGAGTGGGATCCTGTGTCTTGCACATTCCGAGCATAAAATAATCACAACCACATTAAGATGGTTTGATTTCTGTAGCTGAAGGAATTTCTAGCCTTGTTTTGGACAGTGTATGGGTTTAGGAAGGGCAGGATGGCAGTGACCAGTGGATGGCAGCACGGGCATGGATAATAGAGACTCAAACTAACCAAAGCTGTTCACGTAAAGACTTGTCCATATCAATTCCTGCAGGTTTTAAAGCTTCCCTTAAAATGGAAGGGAATGTTTAGCTCTTTTCATGACAAAGGCGTTTACAAGGTATAACCTGAGCATTTCCAAGTCTGCAGGCACAATGAAGCAGAGGGAATGCTTTGAAGGTCCAGGTTCTGGTGTGTGAACTGACAGCTTTGTTCATTTTGTGTTGTAGCTGAAGTGAAGCGAATGGCCAGAAGAGTGGCCTCAGGAGAGCTGGAGCTCAGCTGTCCCTGTCCAGCCAGTGAAGGGACATCTGAGAGTGAAGCAGAGAGTGCAAAGGAACCCTTCCAACACGTCACTGCTAGAGCCCCAAAAAGACAAGCCCAGCAAAGATGTATGTGGCAGCCAGGTGATGATGTTGTGCCTTGGAATCCTGGCAGGGAGGAGAGAACTGAATCTGAGGAGAGTGATCTGGAGTCTGCACTCAGAAGTTCTGCAGGTGAGGTTGAGGAGCAAAGAAAACCTTTCTTCTCTTTTTGTCTCCATCTCCAGTCAGTTCTCAGCTTCTGTGATTCTGTGACAAGAATTGTCAGTGTTATCTTGCAGAGTCTTGCCCCCCAAGCAGGTCAATCACTCAGTCTTTGATGAACATAAAGAATAGAACAAGATGAGTATTAGGTGTTAATAGGGGGAGGTAACACCCAGTGAGCTTGGAGACCCTTCATCATCATTGATTACTGTCATGTACCAGCATGGGAGACCCAAAGTTTACAGCTCCACCAGTGTTTTCACACTTTATTTCTTTCAGTCTGAGCACAGAGATGCTTTTTCTGTAGCAGCTTAGTGGGTAGTGCTTTTGTAATACTTACAGATAAAGGAACAAGGAAAGGTTCCCCTGCCTGGATTAACGAGGGGAGCATTTAAATGTCATGGTTTCTCCATGTTCCTGACAGACAATTAGTGTTACTGTCTGCTCTCATTGATATTCCATCAGTGGCTCAGATCACCCCATGTTATTTTTTGCCTAATAATTTTGTTCCATTCTGACATCCTAGGGAGGGGGTGCCAGTTGCCATCACAGGATGAACAAGCAGAGTCTGGAATAGCCATTCATAAGAACTCAGTCCTTCCTCAACAAGTTGAGAATCTCTCTAGGGTACGTACAGAAATCCAAGGAATCCGGGTGCAGTTAGTTGTCTGTGGAACAGTTCAGCCTGGCTGCTGATCTGAGTAACAATCCCCCTTTTTTTGTTGTTGTTTGGTTCTACAAACCATCAAGGTAATGTAAGGAACAGATAATGTAATGCAGGATGAAACTCAGAGTGAGCAAAGTCTGTGGAATTTCAGTTTGCTCTGTTGTTTATTGAGTGAAATGTGATTTCTTTATTAATAGAGTGGGGAAAGCATCTCAGGTGATGATGTCTTTCACAGGGACATTCGAGGGAATTGCATTGTTCCCTTAGTTCACCTCCTGATGTGTCTGAAGAATTCTTCACTCCTGATTATTTCCTTCCTCCTGAGGGAAGTTCAGAACTAGAGGTAAAAATAACAGAAAAGACTTTGGACCTAAGTTACTCAACATGTATAGTTGTGCTCCCATTTGGTTTGGAGAGAGCTGTGGAAAATGGGAGAATGATTTTTATTTTTTGTTCTTTTCTTTTGAAATAATATCTGCAAATAAAGATATAGATAAAACTGAGAAAATTCTAACCCTGTTTCTTTAAAACACATACTCTGCCCCCCCAAAAAAGCTCTAAATCCCCAAACAATTAAAACCCCACAAACACCCAGACTCCCAAAACAGCAGGGGTATGTTTTATTAATTTATTTGCTATGTAATTGAGAAAAATTTTTGGTAGTTGATAATCTCAGCCATTCCTTCACAGCTCTATCAATGATGGTATTCAATAGTCTTAAAACAGTCTTCCTTAATTTCTTGAAGATTCTAAATTTTGTAGAGACTATTAAATCCAATCTTGGCTGGTTTTTGATGAGCTCTTGTTTGTCTCTCCATTCTGATTCTTGGGAACATCATCCCATGAAGGTTCTCCTGCCCTTTGCATCTTCCCTGTCAGAAATTGAATTAATTTCCTTTTTTCCCCCCTTTCAGACCTCGGATACTGAGGGCAAATCAGAAGATGCTTGTGCAGGATTTTTACAGAAACTGCCTAAAGATGCAAAATCAAGTGTTCAGACTTCAGGTAAATGTGCTGTTTGTTTTGAAGCATTTCTGAGTCAGGACAGAGTCTTGTTGCACTTACACTTTTGCCAGCAGCACTCCTGTCAAAAGGCTGGAGCTTAATCCTTTAGGGTCACTTGGTCTCTTATTCCTCATTATTTTAGTGAGAGTTCAGGACACTGAGAATTTTGGAAGGTGAGGTTTGGGCATTGCAGTGCCTGAAATGTTTTTGAATGCCATGTTTTTGTACTTGCTGTGCTTCAGTTAAAAAGCCAAACCAGAAGTTGTTTGGAACCTTTTTTTTTTTGTTTTTTTACCCCGAGGCTACATTTAATCTTTTTATGCAACTTGCTGTGGCGTTGGAAACTGAATTGAAGTTGTATTTACACATTAATATTCTTATTGCCAGGAGGATCTTGGGCTTAAAGACTGTAAGAGCTGATAGTGCGTGTGCAGAATAATGGAAGAATCATCATTGTTTCTCTGGTCTGTTGTCTCCTTTAGCTCAAACTTGTAAATGTTGTGATATTCCCCAGTGCTTCAGTGACTGTCTGGCAGCTGGGGTATGTTTATGAAAATGCATCTTTAAAACACATTTGTCTCTTGATAACAACAAAGGTCACAAGAACCGAAAAAAATTTAATAAAGTTGCAATTTCCTGTTCAATGAGTTTTGTTGTTTTCTTTTGTACTTGCAAAACCCAATAACGGGGAACATTTGTTATTTGTATTCAGGAGGAAAAAGGCTGTTCTGCAGCACAGGAACACAGAAGTGTGGCAGTAACAAGCTGGGAGTGAGTCGACTGAGCCAAATGCCTGTAGTCAGGTAGAGAGACTCATTTTCATTGTTCCTTCAAGCATAAATTGGATGATAAAGTGTGCTCTCTTCATTAATTCTGCTTATATATCTAATATTCAAATAAGATGCCAGTGGTGGTTTTTAATGATTATCTACATATCTCAGTTCCTTGCCAAGAAAAGGACTTCAGAAGTCTCAAGGGGTTTTGTCTTTTACAGTGTTTGGTGGGTTTTTCTGCTTAATGAGGGAGCTAAAATAGGAAAAATAAAGTCATGTTCATATTACAATTCCTTTTAACAGAGCAAAGCTAATTCAAATTAAGGCTTCAGTCATCTGTTTTAATTTTGTTGTGCTTTGGTTTCGGAGCTCAAGTGGCATGAAGATCGTGCCTTTTCCCCTCCCTGCTCCTGTGGGAGCAGCCTGATGGAAGTTTGCTCACTGGATCTTGCCTGCAGGTAACATCAGCCCGTGCCTGGAGTCTTGCAGGCTCATCTGTCAAACAGGAGCTTTTTATGTCCAGCGTTTTGTAGATTTTATGTTTTACTGTCACGCACAGGAGTTGGCCAGAGTCACCTCGTGCTGCAAGGGGGGATGTTCAGGGCAAGGATTTTTTAAGTGAAAGTCTTTGAGCAGTGGCTTTGAGGCTTTTTAAAAGCTCCAGTGCTCCCTGTAGCTCAGCTTTTCTTGTGTTCCTCTAGAGCTGGAGCTGCTCACACTCTCGGTTGTGGGAGTGAGAGCTTTTCTCTCTGCCTCCTCTTCACTTGAAAAACTGAGTTACCTGTCTCAAAGGCAGGCAGAAAGTGTGGGAATGACTTGGCTTTAAGGTAAAAGTTTTGGTTGCTCCCTTCACTTTGGAACTGAGCTTTTGCCAGCAGGGCAGGGAGGGCTGTTCCTCCCCGACCATCTGACTAATCCCCTCTGACCTTGAATGGCCTTGTCACAGTTTGAGAGAATACCTTACAAAACAGATCAGAGGATGATAAAACAACCTGATGATTTGTATTCATGGATTTTTATTTAACTTTCAGTTTTGCTTTGAAGCCGTGTGTGTCAGTTAGAAATTTCCTCCTTACTGAATACAAATCCATCATCTGCTTAAAATGACATTTGTCTCCTACCATTCTCCATATTTCTAAGGTTTTAAGCAAAAAGTTTCTGTGAGCCTGCCTCAGAGAGAAGGCAGTTCTTTAAATTTTTTGAGAGAGAAGAGACTAAATGCTTCCATTTTCATAACTTTCAGAGAGTGAATAAGACCTTTCTTCCCTCATTTCAGTGTTGATGCAGCACGAGAAGCGATGCTGTGGGAGCCACAGGAAGGATGCCAAGAAAAAGATGTGTAAGACCATATTATACCAAAATTTCAGCAAGTAGATCATTATCACTGTGAAAGTTCTGTGTTGGTGCAAAACAGGGAGATGAGACAAACCAAAGCTGAGAGAAAGAAAACTCTCCAGAGTACTGAAAGAGTATTTTCTCTCTCGTGATAGGTTGTGAGATTGGTATAAAAGAGCTATCACAGACAGTTGTCCTTAGTTTGAAATATTTTCATATTCATAAGTAATTAACTGGGTGTTAATCTTCACATTCAAGTGTTAGGATTCCTCGTTTCTTCTCTCCATATGGCACAGAGGAAATAAAATCACTTTAAAGAGCAAATCGTTACCGTGGAGCCAAATAAATTTCATCACAAAAATAGTCCCGCGATTTTCAGGAACAAAATTTTGCAGGATGTGTTTGTGACTCAACTAATAAAGTGAGTTTATTTTTACAGATAATGGAGATTTGCATGAAATTCCTGATTTGGTACCAGTAGATCTGTCCTTTCATGGCCTTCTGAGGACGATGTAATCCAGGGTGTTTCTGCACAAAATGTTGGTTTGCTCAATATAATTCCCAGTCCTGGGATTACATTTTTTTTGTAACCTGGGTGTGTATCACTGCCTTGTGCCTCTTCAGCAGTTTCAGTTTATCTGAGTAATTCTTTTAAAGGCTCCTTAAACCTACAGTTAGTCTTATTTAATGGACTGTTAATTTTTGTTAACCCTTGAGGTTTTCCCTGGGCTTTGGAGAGTTTTTTACTTTGTGGTTCCCTTTTGAAGTTCTTGCCCTTTCTGGAGGCTGTTTCCTGAGCTTGCTTTTATAGGAGGGTTATTTAAGAAATCCTGTAAAGGAAGGGAGAGCAAATAATTAACCTTTTCTGTCTCTGCAACATTATTGAAGATGGTGATCTTGAGCCTTCCAAGAATTCTCTGGGAAGTTTTCGAAGGGAATATCTCTCTTCCCTCTGGTGAACTAGATAAGACCGACCGAAATTAAAATTTAAAGAGCCTGAAAATAGCAGAAGCTGGTGATTCACAGATGCAGGAAGCGGCTATTCTAACTGTCAGAACATCTTTCAATAATTCAGATCGGTGGCAGATAGTCAGGATTTGTCCAGTATCCCCTGTGAGCAGGAGAACTTCCCGAGGGATGTGGAGTGTAAAACGCCCAGACTGTGTCATGCACCGACCAGTGTCAGCACCCCCCTCGGCTCAGGTAATGCAGGGAGGGGAGGATTCACAGGGAATTACTTCACCTTTCCATCAGGGTGAGTCCTGGAGGCTCCATTCACACGGTGCCAGTGCAGGAATGCCAGGCTGGGAATGAGTAACCACAAGAAACGTTGTTTGAAATCTCACTGACAAAGGGCATCTCTGACATGGAACTAAAGGAGAATTTGCAGCTGAAAAAAGCACTGTCTGAAAGGTCTCTGAAAGATGATTGCTTAGTAGGTAATGGCAGCCTTCATAAATCAGACTTTTTTTCAGATATTTAAAATTGAAGTGTATTTTAGCGTTTTAAAGACAATGTAAATAAGCACTCGGGGTGTTTAGAGTGTTGATAAAGTGATCTCAATGTTTGTTGAACTCAGGTGTTCAAGTGATTTATCATTTGCTTTCTACTTCATTAATTTGGTGTAATACAGGAGTTGGAATTTCTCAGTTGGCAGAGTTTTGCATAAGTAAGGTCTGAGGTGGAACTTCAGTTGGTCTTCTATTTAGAGGTCATTTATGGACACTGGTTTTTTAGAGTTTCTTGTGCAGGTGCCTGTTCTCTTTTGACTTTCTGCTTCTCTTGAAATTAATAAAGATGAAAAAAAGTCCAAAAATAATTTTCCAGCTTTGCTTTTTTTTTTTTTTTTTTTTTTTTTTTTTTAATTCTAGAAGAAAAAGTTCCATTAGCCTTTGAGAAATACAAACACTGCCATGAATTAGCGTCAGATTTTTCCCTGTGTGGTTCTCAAGAGGCCTCCTCCACAATGTTCAAGACATTCACTACAGCCTATGAAGGGGAAAGGAGCATGGAAATTCCAGGGGCTGCTTCAAGAGTTTGCCAGTTTGAACTGAAAGAGCCTGTAAGTCAGAAATTCTAGTTTATGCCAGCCATGCTTTAAAACATTTTTAAAAATACTTTTCCTAGAAATAAATTTTAGAAGAGAAGTGCAGAAATACTTGTAGGTCTTTGTGAGGATTTTGGAATCCTGGATCTGTTGATATAATGGCAGAAATGAATTGAATTCAAAGCAGTGTTGCCACTGATGGTAGAAAGAGTTGACTTCCTCTTGCACTTAATTGTATGTAAATATTGACCACTGTCAGAATGGCCCTTCCCTGGCTGTAAAGAATTGCCATTTCCCAGTCTTTTTGGATCTGGTAATCTTGGAACACCAGGGTGGTAAATACCTGCAGAGTGGCTGGGTTGAAAAGGTGAGTTTTGGTTGGGCAGGGAGGGAGTTCATCAGTTGTTCTTCTGGGTGGGGCAACAACCTGAACCCCCCTGCATTCACGAGGGATTTGGGAACCACAGGCCTTTGACATGGAAGTTGGGAATAAACTTGAATGAAAATGAACACATGAGCATGAAAGTCTTCATGTGGAAGTGAAGAACCCTCAGAACTTGGTGGGAGAAAGTAAATTAGCCCTTGTCTGAGGGGGTTAAGTTTGTCCTTTTTGGACATAATGTCCTTTTTGACATAATGTCATCGGCTCTGTTGTATCAGAAAATCAGTTTGGAGCTGACGGTTTCCAAGGTCACTGGAGTGATTTCCAGTAATCTGTTTGGAACTGAAGGTGTTCTTGAGCCACAGCATTATCTTAACTGCCTTCCCTGACAGTTTGATATAAAATACTTGCCTTTACACCTTTCTTCTTATTATTCACTGATGGGGTTTGTCATTTAAAGATTAAATTGGAGTTTGTTCAGCCAGAGCAGCAGTGTCTGTTCATTGCCTGACTGACCTGACACAGGTTGGGTCTGGGTGTTCTGCTCCTGTGGCAGGGTTGGAATTCATTAAACCCATTCCCAGTGCAGAGCTGCCCTGCCTGGCTCTGCAGAGATCCCTCATTGTGTCACTTCCTTGCCTAAAATCTTATTCTAGAATTAAGAGCATGAAGCCCCTGTTTCCATTTTGAGGACTTGCCTATGGTGGTTACAAATCCTTGATTTTTTGGGGGGGGCTCTCTGGTGCATAGGTGTGTCTGGCTTTAATAATTAAAGATTCCAGCACTGAAGAGGTGCTGGAACTGTCCTTTCCCATCTAGTTGTCCATTCAGAGTGTTGAAATGGATAAAGATCATGTGTGACCAGCTAAAAGATGAGTGCACAGCAGCCTAACCAAAATTTTTGGCACATCTGGCTAACCTGGATGGCTTACCTTACTCTGTTTTGATATTCTGAACTGATTGAAAACCTTATTTTAAAATTTAATGCTCAGCCAAGGCTTTAACTGAAGGCTCTACCTCATTTTGGGTTTAATATATTGAAGGGGAGGATTGAAAATCAGCAGTTTACCAATTTACCTTCTTGTGTTTCATTCTGTTTGGTCTTACACAGGATGGGTTGCCACCAGTTGTTCCATCCTTGAGGAACACCAGGCAGGCACCTGGTAAGTCTTTTATCCCAACCCAAATAAATGGATCAATAAACAAAGAAACACACTGGAAAGGAAATTTTGCAGTTTGTTTCTTTTTTTCCCCTTTTTTTTCCTTCTTTTTTTTTTCTTCCTGGCCATCAGATTTGAAAGAAATGTTTGCAGTTTATTTCTTTATTTCTTCCCCCCCCACACCCTTTTTCTTTCTTTTTTTCCTTCTGGGCATCTTGTTTTATAGGGATAAATAGCTTTTGTACACAGATAAATAACTGTGTACTGCTAGTGCTAATTAGGTTATGGATTTTGTGTTTGCACCTGCAGACTAAGAACTCTGACCTCTAAGCAACCTGTGTTTGAAGTGTAAATATTACTGGCCTCAGATTTCTGACACAGGATTGAGAACTGAGTGTGCAAGTCTGGCTCTCAATGGTTTTTCCATTATGAAATTATTTCAGGATATTTGATAAAATGTGAATGAGCCAGGCTCGTGCGGGGCGTTAAATGAAGTATGTAAGCAAGATGCTATCAAAATGTAAGCCCATGTCACAGTTATTAAGGATTAATCACTGCTAATTAACTAGATTTTTTTTTCCCCTCCATCTCAGCACTCTCTGAGGCATCTCAACCCTCCATTGATGAGCTGCCTCCACCAGTCCAAGAGCTGCTGGATGAGATTGGTAAGAGGCACTTCACCCAGAACGGTGTGAGGCTTCCCAGCTGTGTTCAGTCAGGATTTCTCCCAGACCATTCACTGCCCAAAATACACGAGAGCTTCCAGATGAGTTGCAGTCAATGATTAGGAAGTTGGGCATCAACGGCTTGAAACAACTGGCAGTCCTTGAAGCTTCTGCTTTTCACTTCGTGGGTTGGTTGCTGCTGACAGCAGCCAGCACAGCCAGCACAGCCAGCACAGCCAGTGCAGATGTAGTTTAACGTGGAGATGAATTTTGTGTACACTGAATTTTTCAAAGTTGTCCTGGAGCAATGTGTGTTCTCCATTAGGAGGCAGCTGCACCCCTCAGGTCCTTGTGCAGAGCTTAATCTCAGTGATTTACATTTCTTTTTGTATTCACATGCATCTTCAGAAAGAAGGTGTGAAAACTCTGCATTGTTTTCGCTGGGAGGGTGTTAGAGAAGAGTTTGCTTTGCTTGTTCAGTGATAAACTCTGCCTAAATTAACACCAGACACTGCTTTAGGAATGAGACACCCAGGCACATCCTGATCTTATTTCCCAGTTCACCAAAACGATGTGGAGATTGGCATCAAGTGAATAAATGATGGTCAGGGGAAATTTTTAGGATTAATGTATGAACTATCCTGTAAGGGTTTTCGTGTAGGGTTGGATGGATAAATCATATGGTACTTCAGGGTGGATAGAGCCAAGTTAGAGCACCCAGATCAATAAGGAATGTGCTGTTTTTAACAGAACTCTTAAAGCAGCAAGATTCCATCACTCCAGACCTGAAAGAGGTGGGACTGCAGGACTGTGGAGTGCAAATGAATGGTTAGTTGATAATAGTCCTAATGTAGGGATTAAAAATAGAAAATTCCCTTTGCATTGCTGTAAAATGACTCTGAATACTTGTCACTGTATGTTCAGCTGTACAATACACTGCAATTTTTAGCTTATTACCCCCTCCACCAGTGTTTGCTGCCTTTCCTGGTGTGTTCCCTCTGAAGTCCACGGGGATCTGGTGTGGGAGGTTTGCAGGTCTAACTGTGGGAATTAATTTCCTACTTTTATTATGCCACTGTAGTTCAAACACAGGTGCCAAAACCCACAAAAGTGAAGGTGGTGGGCAGGTGATGTCAAACAGAGCTGAAGTTTCCATTCTGGGAGGGTGATTCAGTTAAAAAAAGTGGCCAGTGAACGCATTAGCTGCTAATGTTCCTAATTCTCCATCATGAAATAATTCCTCTGATCTCACAGTGTAAGAAAATAGCTTCCCCATGAATATTGTGTTTCCTGTTCTGTTGCAAAGACACCAAAGTGGTGAATCTTTGTGCTTCTGCAACTGCAAATGGTACTAAGTGGGAATCATTTTTACACGTCCTGTCAGAGGAGCAGGAAACCAAAATGTTTATAGGCTGTGCCTTTTCTTCCCCAGTGAGTCACAAAGTGAACAGCAGTGAGAAAGAAAAAAAAAAAGACAAAAAGGGAAAAAAAAAAAAAAGGCAAAACATGAGTTAAGTCTGTAAAAAGCTAAATAGCAGAGTCACTTGAGAATGATGCTGGCACTTGTTTGTGTTATCCTCCAGCTCTGTTAGATCTTTTCCTGAAGGACAGAAGCTCCCTTGGCTTTATTCAGGGGAGTATCTTGTTTTTAGGTGGTGAGGACTGCAGCAGTTGTTCACTCACTGTGGGTTTTGTTGTATTTGCATAAAGCACAGCTATTTCAGACTCCATTTTTTGTGACAGCCTCCTGCTTCCTGCTTATCATAGCGCAGCAGAAGGTGCTGAATTTATTCCCAGGCTGGAGGGAACAGAACTTGCCGATAAGTCCGGGGGGGGATATCTCTGGGTTTTGCTAAGTAGGGTAACAAAGCAAACATCCACAGGTTTTCCTTTGATTTCTCTCCCATATCTGGGATTGTAAGGGGGAGAGATTAAAGATTGATTTTCCCCATGCATTTTTCATTTTAGTATGAAGGAAAATGTTCAGTCCTGTGAATCTGAAAACGTGTTAGAGTGAAATATTTATCCAGGCCTTGCTGCTGGCCACCTTTGGCTGTGGATAATGTGAATTTGCTTAACTGGTGGAAAATCAGGAGACTGAGGGAAGAGTAATTGAGAAGTGGACACTGGAAGCTTACCCAAGTGCAATAAATAAACCCACATTTTAATTCCTTTGTTATCTCCCTACATGCCTTTGATATTAAAATCTTTCTGTTTATGTGAGTAGTTCCCAATCAAATTAGAATGGAAAGCAGAGAGTCAGAAGAAGAATCTGAGAGAAATGAGAAGCAAAATCAGAGTTCGTGGACTAAGGAGTCATTCACTCTAGCAGAGGACACAGAAAGGTATGAAAAAAGGATGATAAAACATGTTTGTATTTGAGTTACAAATATTTAGAATTATGGTTTCAGCATATTTTAACAAGATTCAATGCTTACAGAAGCGAACTTCAAATACCCTGGTAATTATGACTGGTTTATTTTGAAATTTGTAGTATTTTACTTATCACCATAATTTTTTAAATCTTTTATTTAACAGGGCTCACTCTACTCTTGATGATATTTTAGAAAGAATGCTCCATGCAGTTCCCGGAGATGAGGAGATCCAGGAACAACCTCGGGGACACACTCTTGGGTTAGCAGATAATTTGTATTGTGTTCACAAGTTTATTTTGTGTTGTGGGTTTGGATCTATGCAGGACTTTTCAGAAGATGGGTTGTCAGTCCTTAGACAGAAACGTGTCAGGGAACTTCCCTGGAGACATCAATGTGAACTCTTTGTGCTAAACTGAGAGGGAAAAGAATGTTTTGTTAATATAATTTCCCATAGGTGGAAAGCAAATACTTCAATTGATTTGGAAGGCAGTGCTTAGTGTTCACAGGAATCAGAGATAATTTGACAGAATGGGGCATTTTTTTTGAGATGGAGAAAATGTACATTAAGAGAACAGCATCATGAAAACTCTTTGCAAAGAAGAGTTTGGGAAAATGGTTATGTTTTCATGTCAGTATATTAGGAAATGAAGAAAGTGGCAGAAATTATATATACATCATTTTAGAGAAAAGATTCATAGCCCAAATAACTTTTGTCCTCTTATAACTAAAGATCAGAGCTCAGTAACTCTGAACAACTCCAGTAAATGCCAGTGAGTGAGTGGTCAGAAGTCATTCCTCACATCTGTCTCACTGAGGAACATGAGACATTCTTGTGTTTGGCATCAGGAATTTTTTTTTTTTTAATTGCACACAGAAGGCAAATATCACAATAACCAGGAGGATCCTGCCAACAGGGCAGAGCAATTCCTGTGCTTCCACGTTGATCCAAAGCCCATCTGCACCTGTAGTCAGAGTACATTTACTTCATGCTGTTGTATAAAGAATCATTGGAGTCTGTGTGTGGATGTAAAGCTAAAGCACATCTGCAGTTTTGGATGGGAAAGCCAATTTGTTTGGGGGTTGGGGAGGGCAAATGCACATTATAGATCAGGATAAAAACAAAAAGGCATGTGGTATATCCAGAGGCTTCTGGTTTAGTGCTCTGTTGCATCCTGTCTGAAACAAACAAAAAAAAAAAGTGAGGAAAAATTAGGATCATGCACAAAACTCTGTCATTCAAGGGCTGCAAGCCTGCAGGATCCAGAAGATGCTGGAAGGAAGAATGGAGTAGAGGAAAGAGGAGCTGGAGCTGGAGGCAGAGCACCAGAAAGCTGTGCAGGGACTTCAGCAGGTGCTCTTTGTCTGTAAAGCTGCTGGATGCACCCAGAGTTTGTCCCAAATCACTGGTTATTTTTGGAAATGTTGATGGTAGTTTTTTTAAATGTAGAAGTAACATCCAAGGGTAACATCGTTGTGCTCATTGTTTGCACAGCATTAGCAGATACGCCCCTGTTTTCTGTCAGGCCCCTAGACCTGGGCTGGCAGGGATTGGGCTTCAGGTTTGGGAAACAGGATTGATTTCTGATCCCTGGGAGGGTCCTGTGTGATGCCCCAGGAGCAGCAGAGCTGGGGGTGGGCTCTGGTTACTAAATGTGACTTCATGGACAAAGCAGAGAGATCTGTAGCACTTAATTGGTGTGCTGCTGTGTGCTGACTTGTCTCTGAACTGTTGTGGTTGTGCATGTTCCTCTTGGTTCTGAGCTCAGTTTACATGTGTTTTTTTAGACAAACACCCCAAAGATCAGACATCCCACTTGCAGCAGCAGCAGCTGTCTTCAGCTTCGCCCTTCAGGTGAGACTCTCTGTGAGTTAAACTGGCTTTTTGGTAGGAATTTGTCTGTTCTCTGGCTGGATGAGATACATTCCTGTTTTCCAGGTGAGAGAGGCACCATTCCCTTCAACCTGTAGTTTGATATAAGAAAAAAAAAACAACTGTGTAACCTTTTTTTTTTATTTCTTGGTTTTTTCCCCATACAGGATAATTGTTTTGGATGAGAGCTCTCTCTGTGATTAAAATGGATAATGAATAAGTTGTAACCTATCATCTGCTTACTGCTGTTTGTACAGCCTCTGAATTGTGGGGTTTTTTTGCCACATAAACAATTGTAAGGCCCAGACTTCTTTTAACTGCAGCAGCAAGTACAGAAGAAAATCCGATGTTCTATGTTATAATACTGTTTGTACTGGTTTTATGCCATCACTGCAGTATCAATATCAATATCACAAGCAGTACCAATATTGCAGAACTGAAGTGTTTTCTCGATATCACATCCTTGTGAACCTGCTACGTGGTGGTTTTTCTCCTGCACGTGCCCATTTTCATCAGCACAATGATTTTGTTGCATTATGCAGTTTTTGGTGTTGCAAACAGAATGATTGGAATCCTGTGGGCTGCTGGTGCTGCTCAGGCTCTGGAATTTTTCCATGCTGGAGTGTGGAGCACTGTTACAGCCCATGTAGTGTGTGTTTTTCCTTGCTCATTAAATTTAACAAGGTAATTTCTTGTTTTCTCTTTACTTAGTGCTTTTGTGATCTAGTGTTGAACTGATTTGACTGATTAAGGGGATTAATTGCTGTGCAAAAAGCTAATGAGGAAAAAAGCAGTGTTCTCCAGAGATTGCAAGTGCAGCAATATGTTCCCTGCCAGCATTAGACAGGAATATGAGAAAATGTGGGTAGTGTCATGAAGATACCTGTTGTTTAATTCAACCACGTTTTTGGTGGGATGGATAAAAAAAATGGACATAATTGAGCTTTGGATTAAGATATTGATGGGCACAGCAACTTCATATTTGATAAATATGACTTCACATGTGATAAATTCTGTTCACATGCAGGAGGGAGGATTGTCCTGTTCCCTGTCTAACACACACAGGGATTTTAGCTGGTTTTGTACATCTGGGTGTGCCACCTTTGCCTCTTCGCTCCTGTTTTTGTAAAGAAATGCTCCCCATCTGTAACTGTTAATTTGGTTTAACAACACTAATAAAAGTTTCCAAGTTATTGTGCTGCCATGTGGTTCTTTTTTTTTTTTTTTTGGTTTGGAGGTTCTTTTTTGGGTTTTATTGGGTTTTTTACTTGTTATTAGTGATGTTTCCCATCATCAGACCATGACACAACCAGGTACTGATGGAGCTGCTCCAGGGAAGGTGCTGCAGACTGGCAGAGGTGGGGGAGCTTTCTTCAGAAAAGATCAAGAGAAAATAGAAATCTTTCATCCATTTATCATGTTGTGGTAGTGACAGAGCTGGACCAGAAGTGCCAGCAGCAAGGAGGCTGGGATTGGAATTCTGCACCTCCAGATAACAGCAGGGCCAGTGCCTGGGAATGGGGCTCACCCCTGTGCATCACATCAAAAATGCTAAGCAAAGGTTTAAATATAAATATATAAAACATTTAAATATAAATTTTAATGTAAGTAAAATATGAAATATAAACACAAATCTGAAATTAAAATCTAAGTAGAAGAGTATTAAGCAAAGGTTTAAAGCTAAATCTAGAAATATTTACATATAAATATGAAGCAAAGATTTAAAGCTAAATCTAGAAATATTTAAAATATAAATATGAAGCAAAGGTTTAAAGCTAAATATAGAAATATTTAAATATAATTTTAATATAAACTGCAAAATATAAATACTAATATGAAATTTAAATATAAATAGAAATAGAAAAATATTAAACACATGTTGAATATTTTCTAACCCGGGCTCATACCAACCGGTTTCTCTGTTTGGGAGCTCTGTGTGCTGCAGGCAGAAGAACTTTATATTCCTGATAGAAGCTGCTGTAACAAGATCCTGCTCCACATGGCCCTGGGGCCGAGCAGAGCCTTGTGTTACGCTGGAGGAACAGAGGGAAACGACTCCATGCAAAAGTGAAACTGCAAATTTGTTGTGTGATTCTGCCCTTGGTGGCTCGTGACTCATAGCTGAGGGTCATCCCCTCTCGCTTTGGCAACGTTTTGTTGTGTTTCAGACTTGCTCAATTAAATAAGAAGTAATTAAAGCCCGTAGGGCTGCAGCAGGGTGGTGGAGGGGGGCACACGTGAGTTTTTGCGTGCACATAATTATGTATCACTTTGGTCTGCAACATGTGAAATCTCCTCAGCTCCTTGGATTTCTCGTTCTATTTTATCTGTCGGACCAAATGGTGAGCAGGCTGTGAACCATTTCCCTATCTTTTTTTTAATCTTAATGTGGAGAATTTTTATTTCTGTTGGTAGGGAGCCTTTCAAGTAGCCCCATAGCCTGTCTGCTCTCCTTATCGAGGCCAGAACACAACACAGATTTCAGTTTTTCGGCCCCTTGTACTTTCCAGATTTAAGTTTAGCATGACTGTAAATCATCCAGATCACAAAAAGCATGGGCACAAAAGCTGTAATTAACAGAAACAATTAAACAAGGACCAGTGCAAGACAGCAGAGAAGATCAGAGGGGCCCATCTAATGCTGCTTTTCAGCTTCCCAGAGAATGAAAGGCCAATTAATTAAATTAAAACAGTGATATTGAGCTGTTCTAATTCCTCTCTGAGCCGCTCACATGCGAGCTGAGCTGTTCTTCACGTAGGAAAGCAAAGTGGAGAGAGGGAGGTTGAGACACAGAGGTGGGGATGAGGATGAATGTCCTGTCCCCCTGCCCTGGCAGGTCATAGAGTCATGGAATGGTTTGGGTTGAAAGGGACCATAAAGATCATTTAGTCCCAACCCCCTGCCATGGGCAGGGACACCTTCCACTAGACCAGGTTGCTGCAAGCCCCGTCCAGCTTATTTCCTTCATACCAGTCTGGTTTGGGGATTTTTGTTCTGTTCTTGGTTTGGAGCAGAGAATCTCAGCTGGAGGCAAAAAAAACCCTCAGTCTCCCACATCTCATCCTCATCATCCATGGCAGTGCAAATTGCTGGTCTGCCCGTCTGCGGCGGGCTGTGGGCTGCATGTTAGTGAGGCAATTTAGTGAGGTGATGAACAACTTGGAGCGTTGCTTCCCTCTAACTCCTTCACGGCTTTGCTGCATCGGCAGAAGCTGTGGGAGGAGGAGGGAACGTGTTTGGGGCTCATCCCTGTGCGCGATTATAGAACCGCGGAGGGGAGAGCCTTGGAATCCTGTGACTGTGGATCATCTCATTTTGAAAGCAATTCAAGTGTTCAGGAGCAAAAATCTGAAAGACAACTAACTCTGAAGGCAGACAGGTTTTTTTTTTTTAAATAGAGTAATTGGGTAAAAATGAGATTCAGAGACTTGCTATCTGCAAAATTGTCTTTAGAAGCTTTTTCCCCTGGGCTCCTAAATCACAATCTGCCTGGCAAACCAGAAGTGTGATTGTCTAGATAAACACATTCAAGATCAGGTGTAAAGCTGCAGAGCCCCACGCAGGTGTTTTGGCTTTTATTTTACTCTTGCAGCCTTTGGCATCTTTTGTTTGCTGTTAATGGGCAGCGGTGCCTCTGTTGTGCCTTGACCTCAGGGGCCCTGTTACAACCCTGTTTTCACCCTCACTGGGTGAAATCAGTGGATTTAAGACCTTTCCTTATTGCCTTAAATATATTAAAAAAAAATACTTTTGTAATTCTGAACTGGGTTTTTTTCTTGGTCTCTGTTATGATGGTGTATGTGGCACTTGCCACAAGAGACATGCCAGGAGGGGATGTGTTTTCTGTCCAACCCTCTTACCAGCCGGTAAAACAGATGCCTCTGAACTGGTTAGTGTTCATTAATGTTTATTAACACAGTCTGCACTTAAACGTGCCTGCTGGATTTATGCCAGATTTCCAGCATGACCTTGAACTTCACAGCAAGCTCGGGCAGCGCAAACAGCACTTGTTCTGTCTGAGGGTGGGGAATGTGCAGCTCTGCCCTCAGACCCCTTGGGATGTGGCATCACAGCCAGACCGTCTGGGCCAAACAGCAACTTGGGATGTTTTACACCGAGGAAGAAATACTGCTCTTTATTTTATTTTGTTTTGTTGGGGTTTTTTTGTTTGTTTGTTTGTGGGGTTTTTTTTGTTTTTGTTTTTGGGTTTTTTGGGTTGTTTTTTTTTTTTTTTTTGTTCTTGAAAGGCTCACAATTGCCCGAGGTGAGGGGCTGGAAGGGAGGGGGTGTCCTTAGGAGAGTGAAATAAAAGTCTGCGGTTTATCCCACGACTGGTGGCTCCTCTCCCACGGGAAGACACTCATGGCTTTCTTTGGAGAACCCTGTGGACTGCTGGGGACTTCAGCCTCTGAGAGCCCCCCCTCACGTCCAGCACCGAGCCTGCTCTGTGCCCGTGCTGTACCAGGCTGGGTGGGACAGGCAGAGCCTGGAGCTGGCGCTGGTGCTGGGCAGGCAGGATCTGGCAGCGCTCAGACGGGGTGAGACGGCATCACCTTATTCTGCAGCCCCTCTGCAGCGACGCCTGGGCGGGGACGGGGGGCAGCCGGAGAGGTTTTCCCAGTCCCCCGGGGCTGGTAACCACAGCACACCATTTGCAGCAGGCAGCTCTGAAACTGGGCAGGGGAGGGGTGGGTTACATGTGACAGCAGAATTCTGGTGTCACCTCTGAGGGGTGGGATGCTGGTTATATTTTGGGTGAGATCTCTATTCCCAGCCCCACTCTTTGCAGTTTATTGACAATAAAAGTTTCATTCTGTTTGTTCTGTGTCTTCAATGAGCCGTTTGTGATCTAACATTAAGTTGCCTGACCCCATAAAATCATGGAAGCGGAAAATGAGCTCTTGTTTGGGCTCGCAGGCTGCTCCCTCCCTTTCCATTTATTCCCCAAAACCTCGCTGCTTATCCGGGATTGAGCCTGTGACTATGCTCCCAGATAGGATACAAGGTTCCTCCATGTTTTATGAGCCCATTTAGTTGTTCTCCAGAAGCCCCAGTGAAGCTGTGGTTTGTTGGCTGACTCCTCTCTCTCTTTCTCACCTGTTTGTTCATGAAGACGTAAATGATTGGATTGTAAACTGTGGCGGTCTTGGAGAAGTAGGAGGGCAGAGATGCCAGAGCTGGCTGGATGGTGATGTCTTTGTGGGTGGCCACCACCAGTGCAAAGGTGCTGTAGGGCAGCCAGCAGATGAGAAAGGCCATCACCATCGCCACCACCATCCGGGTCACCTCCCGCTCCGCCTGCTGCGTCGTGTCCGACTCCTGCTGCTGCGCCGCAGCCTGCGGGGGGTTTGGAAGGGAGAGAGAAGCCTGTTAGCAACTTGCAGCAGCATTTCCATCCCTTGGGTGCCCCGATGTCAGTGCCAGGAGCTGTCAGCTCCACTGAGCGTCACAAAAACCTGCTTTGTGAGCAGAAAGCCGTGAGCTCACCTGTGCCTGCCGTGCTTACCGCTCGCAGGGTCATCAGCAGGTTGGCGTAGGAGAAGAGGATCAGGCTGAGGGGCATCACAAAGCAGGTGACAAACAAGGCCAGGATGTAGCTGTTGTTGTTGCTGCCGCCCGTGTACCAGTTGGGCCCACAGGAGGTTCTCAGACCTGGAACAAAGTTTGGAAACAAGGCTAAACCAACGACAGGCTTGGATCAGGGCTCAGTACCAAAACAGCCAGCGCTGACCCTGCTTAGCAATGCCACCCAAGCACCTCTCACTTTTCCTGGAGATCAGCCCCTACAGAAGCAGGTTTTGGCTGGCTGCATGCTGGCTGCTGCTCTGAGTGCTCCAGCAGCCAGAGCAGGTCCTGCAGCAGGCAACTTCCAAAGAACAACCTCCCAGGGAGGATTATTGAGCAGCAGGAGATACCAACACTTTAAATTCCAGCACAGACACTCTCCAGCTACTCTGTGCTTCAAAAGCATATGCAAGATGACCCAGTGGAGTCTGATGCACCCCTCCCCTACCTTCAGGCACGTAGCTGCTCCAGCCCATGAGTGGTGGGGTTGTCCAGAGCAGTGACCAGCTCCAGGTGAAGGCACAGCCACTCACGGCGTGTCGGTGCTTGAACCGAAAGTCTCCCAGGGGTCTGCAGACCACAACATACCTCTCAAGGGCCAGGATGGCCAGGGACCACAGCCCCACGATGCCTGGGGGGAGAAGGACAGGCTCTGCTGCCCATGCCAGCATGTGGTAGATGACGATCTAAAGCTGTCCAAGTAAATATGGTTTTAACAAGTATTTGGATGTTTTTCTTACAGCAGGGAGAGCTGTGAGGGTATTTGGCTCTTAAAGATGAAGTTGGCAGTGGGTGTCTGTGATGCCTTGTGGTTGCAATCACAGTTTCGCCACAGGAGTGCCCTTGACAAAGGGTTTTGTGCAGTCCCTGGCGCACCCTCACCCACAGGTGTGCTGACACAGCCACCAGCACCCACAAAAAGCACACCAAGCAAAGATTCCTCATGTGCCCAAGTGACATTTCCCTCTCTGTGAGGACCAAGACAGATCCTGGCACAGCCAACCATCTACCTGACCCTTCCCTGTGCTGAAGAATAGCTGAAGGACACGAGTTTTACCACATGAAAACACTGACTTTAGGAGATGACAAAGCTGGTGAAACATTCCCAAAGCCATTTTGCTAAAGACAAAAGCACCAGCCAGAGACCAAGGCAGGTCTCGAGGCCCATGCCCTTACCTGTGAGGGAGACCATGAAGCCCTCCAGCTCGCACAGGCGTTTGCCAAACACGAAGAAGCCGCTGATGTTGTTGGAGAGGCTGACGGAGCTGCCGCAGAGCGTCACCAGCAGGTCGGCCACGGCCAAGTTCACCAGGATGTAGTTCAGGGGGGACCGGAGCTTCTTGTACCTGATGGAAACCACGATGACCAAGCCGTTCACCACCGAGGCAGAGGCCACGACGAGGCCCATCAGCACGGCCACCGACAGGTACACGGCCCGTGGGGCCTGGTGGGGCCACTGGGGGCCATCAAAGGGCCCTGGGGTCCCGTTATTTGGGGGCTCCTGCGAGCTGTCGGGGGAGTACATGGGTCTTCTGGGGCTCCACCTGGTGCAGGTGATCCTCCCCAAAAAGCAAAGCCTCTTTATAGAGCCGGAGGGTCTGACGTGCCCCAGAGCAGCTTTGCATTCAAATGCCTTAAGCTTTATTTTAATCTGCAGGGTCTGTGCCCCTGCCCCCCCGTTTATAATCAGCTCTTTATTCCCAAGGGGATAAAGACTGACTTAAACAAAAATCTGATGACTGAACAGAGCATCATTTAATTGAGTAAATATTTCTTTCCTTGTGCTTTCCAGCTGTCTTTTCCTGTAGGAGTGACCCCTGCCCAGCTCCGGCACTTGGGATGTCATTCCCTGTGCTCTGGGGGAATTGCTGGGCTGCAGGCTACTATATTCATATATATACACAAATATATAAAAATATACATGTACTATATATATACTACATTGGGCCATACATGTATTTTCTTTCTCTCTCTGTATTTATTTATTAATTTATTTATTTATTTTTATATATACATTTATACACGTAGTGTATATATACTACATTGGGCCAAGCAGCCCCCAAAGCTCTAGTTTAAAACCATCTCCCGCTCCCCAAATCCTTGCCAGACCCCAAATTCAAAAGCTGCACCACCAGCATCAGCTTTTTTTTTTTTTTTTTTAACCTTTTTATTTTCGGTTCTCGTTATAAATATTAACAAATCCGACAAAAAGTACACGGATAGGTAATACTGAAATACAAAAGTCTTTCAGGATGCAGGTAAGGACGGTTTCTGCAGCCTTCACATGGTAGCAAAACATTGGTATCAAACATTTCACGAGGCCTGGCATGACAACCACCAACTCTGCATGCAGCTGGGACGGACGGACGGACGGGGTGGCCGCTTAGAAAAGACTGGGATACAAAGTGAAGGAACCCACACACACATGTCCTACTCCACCTCAGGCATAAACCAGTTTCATAGCAAGATATGCCAGAACGAATGATGGCGTGAAAGGAATTTTGCAAGAAAAAGGGAGGCACAGCCAACCTGGTGCTCCTGGAGCTTTCCTGGAAGCTCAGACCCAAACCAGGTTTTAAGGTGTTGGACCAGAAAGGATTACTGGGAACATCCGACTTGACACGCTGCCAGCATTCAAATAAAATCCATGCATATCTGTAGAATGCATTACAAATATTAAGTTATTAAAAAAACCCCTATGAACCTTGGTTTTTTTATCCCCTCCCCCCCATATCAAACGAGGTGTAACACGATCATCACTTTGAAAAGTAAACGTAGATTTCCAGAGATCCCATTGTTTTCCAAGAAAAAAAAGAAGTCAGCAACACGCTCATGTGCATGCACAGGGCTCGGAAGCTGAAGGTAATTGAGATCTGTGGGGAAAGAGCAGCTCTTCCTAACAAATGATGGTTTAAAGGCTTCAAAAATTTTGGGAAACGTTGCAGCATTTCATAGAAAGTTTTAGCTCATCCTTCTGGATGTCCAGTGGGATGAGGATGCAGAGACAGGCCAAGGTAGATCACAGAGAATGAGATCTGGGATTATTATTATTATTATTATCATAATATTATTATATTATTACTGTGCCATACACAGAAGTTTGGTTTGGATGCTGTTTGAGGCAGAAAACGGGCCAACCTGATAGCTGTGCCAGAGCCAAGCATCTCCACAAACAACATTCCAGCTCAGCCCCGAGGCTCTGCATCTTCACTGGGTTTTATTTAATGGCATGAATTGGAAAAGGATGAATAAGGGAGAAATGATAGAAAAAATTTAGCCTGAAAACTGGCTTTGCTGGAAAAATAGCTGTGCTGCTGCGTGGCTCTGGGCAGGAAGGCGTGGTTTCATCAGGAGAGTGGTGGCTACTGATCCTGGGAAGCAGGAACAGCCAGGGGCTTCATGGAGCCTTTTTTTTTGCCTCCCAAACGTGAAGCTGCCCAATCCCAAGAGGAAAACCGTGGTCTGCACAGCTGTGCTGACTTCACATGAGTTATCGGAGAGGACGAGCACAACACTCCTGGAGGAAAAGCAAACACTCTTTCCAGGTTACCAGGGACACAATCATTCCAACAGAGGAGATTTAAATGCGTAAAAGACTGTTTAGGCCCAAACCACAGAGACTTGACAAACCACCAGGGATATGGCACAGTTTTGCCTTGAGGAAACAGTTCCAGATTTTAAGTGACGCCTTTTGCCGATGCTGGACACACGGACGCAGACGGACGCATTCATTGTTGCCACTTGAATTGCAAGGCAGCGAGAAGGTAACTCAGTACAGCCAGGATTGGGAGAGGAGCCAGACTGCAGAGCATGCAGGCGTGAGGTGTCCACGTGTGTGTGTGTGCACACGTGTGTGTGTGCACATATGTGTGTGTGTGCACGTGCATGCCCGTGGGCGGGGCTGTGAGTGTGTCAGGGTGCAGGGAGGCAGTTTTGGGACGGGCTGGACGGAGCAAAGCGCCGCCGCCTTCTCCCCTTGGCAGGGGTTTCCCCGCAGCCAGGCCGTGCCGAGGGGTGTCCCGCTCTCCCGGCTGCCCCGGTGCCGCGATCCCCCGTATCCAAAGCCGTGAAGGAGAGAAGTCCAAAGGCTGTGGCGGAGCTGTGGCCGCCCGGGAGCGGCCCCGTGGAGCTCAGTCGCTGAGGACGGCGCCCGGCAGCTCGTTCGTTAGCGTGTGCCAGCGCTCGATCTTCTTGTCCTTGTTCTTCAGGCAGTCGAACCAGTGCTTCAGCCGCTCGCCTTTGGCATTAATTCCTAACACCACTCCACCTTGGGAGAGAGACAGAGACGGGGAGGGGTGAGGCGGGAACGTCAGCCCTGCGAGGGATGCCGAGGGATGCCCAGGGGATGCCAGAGGATGCAGGATGGAGCCAGGGCATGCACCATCCTCACAGCATCCAGTGCCATGACCTGATGTGACACACAGGCAATTGTAGCCCATCTTCCCTGCCCCCCTCATGGCTGGGAGCTGGGACCTGTCCCAGGCAGCTTGTTCATGTGCCAAGGGCTCACTGCAGTCGCAGCAGCTGTCAGAGATACCAGGCACTTGTTAGTGATAAATCACAGAGACTAGGAGCAAAATCACAACAAGCCCAGATACCCAATAGAGATAAATGAAACCTCCCTGTTAAACATGGTTTTTTGTTCAGAGGAAAAGATCTGAAAACAGAAGGGGAGAGGGAGATGTATCTTCTCCCTGCTTGGGTGCTCCTTACACGGGGGATGTCCGTGTGGGAGAAGAGGCTCAG
Organism: Lepidothrix coronata; assembly: GCF_001604755.1. Lineage (NCBI taxonomy): Eukaryota > Metazoa > Chordata > Aves > Passeriformes > Pipridae > Lepidothrix > Lepidothrix coronata. Next base: position 1,165,660 of record NW_016690271.1, on the reverse strand, counting down.
GTGCAGGAGAGGGATAAAAGTAGAACCAAAACCCAGCAAGAATGAATGTGGGGATGGAGAAGTGCAGAAGAGCAGCAGATGAAAAAGTTAAGAGGCACAGATAATGAAGATAAATAAAAAAGAGACCTTCTGGAGTGCCCCACTCACCTATGAAATCGTTTGACTTGCCGATATCATAGTCCCACACGGTGACTTCCAAGGTCTTTTTTGCCAGGTCCCCATGCTTTATCTCATAGCAAAACTCCTGTAGGGGAGCAGAGACAGCTCAGGATGAAACAGGAGCTGGGGCTGCCCATCCTCCTCCTCGGGCTGCTGCCCTTTGCCACCCACAGGGAACCCAACCCCGATCCCCCACATAGTGACTAAGGTGTTGTTTTTATCTTTTAAGTCTGAACAGTGAGAAAAGCCCCTCGTTGAGAACCACAACCACCCCAAACCCACCTCGTTGAACTCGGGGTTCAGTGTTTTCTTCTTCACCGCCGTCTTGTGCTTTGATTTCTTGTCCTCATCTGGTTTCAAGTATCTGCAACGAGATTGAAGCAGCCCCATCACATGTGGGTGCTGAGGAGGGCAGGATGGGACCAGATCCCAGTGGAGATAGGATGAGGTGGGCAACTGAGTCCCATGAACCCGTGGCTCTCCTTCCCCTGCTAAAAGGTTGGGAATGCTGGGAGGAGGCAGCATTTCCTGACCTTAGCACAAGCAAGCTGCTGGCTGAAGAGAGCACTGATTATCCCATCTCCAGTCCCTAGGGGACACTGGCACTGCACACACGCTCCCAGCTCCCAAAACCAATCACTCCCAGTCCAATCCCAGTCCAGACTTGGGACTCTGCTACCAGTCTGCTCATCCAGAGTCTCTCCAGGAGACAGGAAGCACATGCAGTGTGGAAAAGGGAGCAGGAGTGAGTGTGGCAACCGCAGCTTTAGGCACCAATGTTCCCTGTGGATATTCTGCAGCGCAGCAGCAGGGCTGGAGAGCAAACAAGATTAAAGTGTCATCAGAGAGAGCACCTGAAATCTGGGCCAGAGCAGAGTCAATCCATTGTCGTTTTGTGCTGGTGCTGTGCCTTTAAATATCAGTTCTGCTTCCTTGTTACACTTTCCAGATCTTGCTCATAATTAAAAAATTAGGGCTTGTACTGAGAAGCATCACTTCTCTATCTGCTCTGATTCCAGCCCTGCTGATACAGTCTCCTGTGGATGGCACCTAAAACAAGTTGGGTTCAACAATGGGAATTGTGTTGCTCTTGGGCATTTAAAAAAGCAAGAGGGGATTTTTATACAAACACCTCCACCCCTAAAGAACAATTAAATAGGAAGGTCAAAGTGTCCTGCTGATAAATTCCATTACTGGTCTCCCAGGCGTGGTTAATCCCCGTAGTTCTGCCTTAAATGCTGTCCCTGAATGTGCCCAAGTTTGCATGAGTGCTGTGGGAACAGGGATGTGGGACGGGCACAGGGAGGGCTGCTGGTCCTTCCATTCCATGGCCACTCTTTCTTTGCAGAGAGTGAATGTGAAAAATACCATTCCCCCCAAAAAAACCAGCAGCAATCCAGGGCCTCACACCAGCCTGGCTCTGCATCAGCAAACCATCACCTCCCTCAGCATCTCTGGAAAGCCCCTGGGTGACACCAACTTCCCTGAATCACTTGGGTGAGGCTGAGTCAGCAGCCCATTACAGTCATTGGAACGACTGTACTTCATATCGCTGGTGTTTTTCAAAAGGAAGGTGCTCCCAGTCATTTACATCGGGAAGTGTCAGCAGGACCTGTGAACGTGCCCTCAGCTCTGTTAACAGGGCCCTGGAGCCACCGGAGCCGTGGGTTGCCATTAAAGTGCTGTCTGACCTAATTACACACACGTTGTAATTAGAGCTTTTCCCAAGTGCAGGGTGGTGGCTGGGAGCTGGGCTCTAGAGAGCTGGGCTGGGAATCTCCTGTCCCTTGGGACCTGGGGAAGTGGGTGATTACCTGCCTATCCCCTGGGGCTAGAAGAGGGGGATGCCTGTGCCCTAACCCATCAGCCTGTGCCCTAACCCATCAGCAAAACCCGACTGTACCTGTCTGCTTTGGGCCACCAACTCTGTCCCCAGGGCCACATCCCTGCAGCTGACCGTCTCCCAGGGCAGAGCTGAGCCTGGCAGTGAGCATCACAGCAGGGACAGCAGGATGCCCCTGCACAGGGCAGGCACAGCCACGCACCACCAGGCAGCTCCCGCACCCACCTTACCTGGGAGCTCTGCAAAACGACTGCCAGGGAACAACAACGCTCCGGGCAAACACCAGCTGCTGCCGTGGCGCCCTCATTTGCATCTCCTAATGAGAATCTATTAATTTCCACTCCAGGGAGAGGCGGGAGGGGACAGCACAGCTCGTGGCCGTGCCTCACCTGGCGCGGGGCAGGACTCACGTTTTGACGTAGGGGTCGGAGTAGCCGTTGGCGTCCATGGCAGCCAGGTGGGCACAGCGGATGATGCCCACCAGGAGCGCCTGCTTCTGAGAGCTGTACTTGAGGGAGATGAGGATCCGGCCACGCTCCTCCAGCGACTTGTCCTCTGTTTTATCTATCTGCAGGAGGGAATGCACCCAGTCTGGGAGCTGTTCCACGGCTGGACACCCACCTCCCCAGTGTGAGGGGTGCTCCCACAGTCCCACATGCAAGCTGCTACACACACAGTCCCACGGTGGGGACGTGGCTTTGAACTTCCCACTCACCGGCAGCTGCTTCTCCAGGCAGATGTTGAAGTTTTTGGTCTGGTTCGGCTTCAGTTTCTTCAGCGGGATCCGCGTCTCCCCAATGAACTCGTTGTGGCGGAACTTGTCCTCGTCACAGACCGAGATCCTGCAACGGGCATGGGGTGAGCGCGGACGCTGGGGAGAGGGGAGGTGATGGCACGAGGGAAGGGGCTGCCCCATTGTACTGCAGGTCACCTCAGAGAGGGGACAACTCAGGTCACTGTTCCCCAGCCCATTGACTGGGCACCTCCTCCTCAGGCAGCTGGAGGGCATTCAAGTGCTGCCACAGCCTGGCCAGGGCAGCTCCTGGTGTGAGTCGGTGTCTAACGCAGGTCCCAGCCCAGGCACTGCTGGAAAAGCAACCTCAAACATCCTAGTGGCTCTTCCACTAAAACATCAAAGTCATCGGTGACTAAAGTAAAACTACTGAGCTGCCACCAGCCCAGCTGCATTTTGCCTGGCCATGGAGACTCTTCCTCAAACCACCCTCAGACTGTGCAGCCGGGAGAGGTGTTGCTCCCACAGAGCTCCTTCCCTCCCACCCGAGGGGCTCGGGCACTGCTCAGAGAGTGGCAGCTCTCAGGGTGACCCTGGCTGCCAGTTTGGGGCACGGGGTGGATCTGCCACCTCCTCTCCCACCATGCAGACGAGCACATGAAGGATTTACAGCCCCAGCACGTGGAAAGCACCACACCTGAGCCAGGAGCAGCTCTCCCAGCCCCGCTGGGGTCCTGGGATGCATCCCTGTGATGGCAGCTGAGGGCAGTGACAGTGGAGCTGAGCCAAGGCTGTTTTCCGTGAGAAAGCTATAAATGCCTTTCCCTGAGCTGGCAGCTAATGAGTCATTCCTCTGCTGCTTCCCAGCCCGCTCTGGGCGTGAGGAGAGACGACGGAAGAGCAAAGTAAGTGCTTGCAGGGAGGCTCTGCTCGCTGCTCCCGAAATCCCAGAGAGGGGCCAGGAGGGTGGTGGCTGCCTTGAGGGACCAGCTGTTCCCCAGCAGTGCTGTCTGGACACAGTGACAGGGAATGCCATCCCATCCCCCTCCAGAGGGAGCATCCAGCATCCCGCATCCTCATTGGAGCCACGCAGGGAGTGGCTGGGCTCCCTGCCCATAAAGGAAAGACATTTCCCTTCCCTTACATTCTCTGCTTTCTCCTTCTTTAAAAAATATTCCTACAGTGTCTTCCCATCCTTTCGCTACCTGCCTTTCTTCTCTTTCACCCACTCCTGTTGGTGTCCATTTCCCACGGGTGGCACCTCTGCCTCCAGGGACGGCACGGGAAGGGGGAAAAAGTAATTAAAGATAAATAGTGTGCTGTGATCCCACCTGGGAGTAACTAATTGCACCCCACACCTCTAGTCTGCTCAGTGCCTGGATGGCTTACCCGTGGATGGGTTGTCTATAGATGGTTTATCTGTGGAGAGTTTATGCATGGATGGTTTGTCCATGGGTGGTTTATCTGTGGATAGTTTAGTGGCTTATCTACAGGTAGTCTGACCACCCTCATGCTCATAAGTGAATAAAAAGGATGCAAGGAAGCCACGGGATGGCTCAGTGGCATGGCACAAAGATCAGGGAGCAGCAGAGGAAAGGGATTTGGAAAAAAAAAATGGAAGCGGGAAGACATGGAATGCTGCTCTCCAGAAAACTGTAGCTGGATGCAGCGTTACTATAGATACCCACGAAAAAAACACCCCACTGCAACAGTAAAACCCTCAAAGAGGATCTCAAATGCAGGCACAATATTCCCTATTTCCTTCCCTCCTTTTGCTTTTCTTTTAAAGAACAAAACTGAAAAAGAAGCAGCAGCAGCTTTGGAGACAACACTTGCCAGGTGTGTGTCCATCTGGGCAAAGCTGGGGAGGGAAAGGGAGGGCAGGGATGTGAAGGCTGGGCTGGAGAGAAGGGGACAGGAGGGGACATGGCCTCACAGGGAGCTGACAGCCTTGGGCATGTTTGTACACCCGGCAATCGTGGAGCAATGCTGGCTCCCGGGCACCCAGGGAGACAGGATTTGGGATGGTTTGCCCTCCTAAAAATGTGAGTAACAAGATCTTGTCCTGACAATGTCTAGGGACACACCAGAAGCACAACAAGATCCTGCTTTCTGTGAAGCCCCAGGCACATCCAGGATGGGCAGAAAACCAGGAAGGAAACACATGGAAAACTTCCATGGTGGTGGCAGGGAGGGCATCTCCAGTGTCACACTGGGAGAGGCCCCAGAGCTCCACCAAGTCTCATTTCACTGCCCACAGGGACACGGGAAGCCCCTGTGTTTATGCAGAACCATGTCCCTTGGGAAGTAGTTTCTGGCACATCTGCAAGACCTGGGAACTGCTGCTGCCCCGAGCAGGACGACAGAGCCGGAGACACCACCAGCTTTCTCCCAGCCCTGTTTTCCCTCTGGTATCTCCAGCCACCTCTCAGGTGGGTCCGTACCTTTTGTGCCCATCTGTGTGTGATGCCCAGAGGGGTTCATGCCAGCCCTCCCAGTGCCACAGGCTCAGTCCCCAACCCCAAACCCTCTGCCTGGCTGCAGTTTATCCCCACTGGGAGGGTATTTTTAGCTCGGGCAGGCTGGCAGTGCCCCGGCCCATCGGTGAAGGCAGGAGCAGTGAGTCAGACGAGCAGGCAGCTCCAGCCCCAGCCCTCCCTTTGGAAAATGGCATAATGCAATTACACCAGCTTGAATTTTATTACGAGAAATCGATGTGATGGAATTTTTATGCCTTGGGTTAGAAAATCAGCTCCCTGACAAACAGCACGAGACGCCTCCAGCAGCCTCATTCACCTGCCATCCTGAGCTTGTAACTCGAACACCACCCATCCCTCGTCTCTCCCTGTGAATCCCAGTCCCTCCAGCTCAGCATTTGGTCTGATATCTTCATTGTGGGGTCCTGATCTTTAAGTTAAGGGCTGTGAAAACCACTTTGGAAGAAAACTAAGCAGCAAATGAACAACCACTGCTCATTAAACTTATTCTGCCTCCTACTCAGCCCGGGCTCCTGGGTTACAGCCCTGACTCACCGCGCAGCTCCAGCAGCCCTGCTCCGCTGACTCACGGCTTCCGCTCTCACACACGTTCCTCCAGCCTCCTTCCCAGTGTGGAAAGGGGAAATGGGGGTCAACAAAGACCCTTTTCCACAACACACACACACACACACACAATAGGCAGCAGAGCCTGAGGATGCATCCTCCGTGCCCAAGATCCCTTTTGGTCCCTATAGCAACTTGGCTTTCAGTGAGGAGCGAACGTGCAGGTGATGCCAGCTTGGCTTAAGGACAGGCAACACCAGGCAAGGAGGGAAAACAGCAAAAGTCTGCATCTGGGAACTGTCCAGCTGTCCGAAAAACAGAAGGAGGATTCGGTTCTGGGCTCCATCACAAAAAGCCTCAAAGTGTGAGCACAGAAACCACAGAGAAGTGAGATACAATTACAAGGGCACCTGCAGTTCTGAGCAAACCCCATTCAGCACTTCCAGAGTAAAGCAATTCAGGACCCCAAACCTCCAAGTGTCTTCACTACGCTTATTAGTCCTGATCAAATACTATTTTCTGAATAATATATTTAATGAGTCATGATGTTTGTCAAACACATGATTAAACAAAGAATTCCTGGCATTTGTGGGCTAGCTGAGTATCATATGAATAATGCATCGCTTCGCCAATACATCTGGATATGAATAATTGTATCCAATATCTGGCCAGCTCTGATATTTATTATGAATGCAATTTATTTATTGCATATTACATGTATTATTTAAAGGTAGGTGATTGTATTCTGCCTATTCCAATTTCCCCTGCAGCATTTCTCTGCCTCCCCCTGACACGCACCTTGGCTTCCCACCACTGGACAGAGCTTCCAAACTGCTGCCACACGGTCATGCTTGGAGCCCAGATGAGAGTGGGGACTGTGGGGTGAGATTTTCCCTCTCAGTGCTGCCAGGGAACCTGCCCCCCCAGCCCATCCATCTGTGCACTCGGAGTCCAGCACCCTCCACACGGCTGTGAACTTGCTTTCTCCCAGGCTGGTGGGTGGTTTCATCCCTGTTAAGCCTTGGGCTAGACTCAGGGATATTTAATTCAATGAATGGATGAGACCTTTCGAGATCCTCCCACCTGCTGTGCTTCACAAAATCCAAAGTATCTGGTGTTATTTGAAGGGGTTGATTCATTAACAAAATCCTGCTTGCCAGCACAATCAGCTGGGCTGCCTTCACCTCTCCTTCGCCCGGGGGGTGGCCCTGCTTGGGGAGGTGAACCCTGCTGGCTCCTGGGGTCTGTCACTGCAAAGCCACTTGACCAGTTTGGACAATGGGTACAGCTGGGGGGCTCAGGAAAGAGGGGATCCATCACCCAGCTCTCCAGGATGTCCCTACTCCGGCTGCTCCAACAAATGCCACTCGTCCCCTTGAAGGGAGCTGCAGGCTCTGGCAGAGTGCCCCACTCCAGCACCACCCCACCAATCCATGCTGGACACGTCCCTTCCAGGAGCCTGGGTGGGCAGGAAAGATTTCTGGGTGCTTTTCCAGCTCTCCAGGCAGCGGGGAGGCGAAGGCTGGCTGCAGCTTTGATCTCTGCCGTTATTTTCACATTAAAGAGACTTTGCAATCGAGTTCCCTGCCCCTCCCTGGATCTCAGCACCAGGGAGGCTCCCGGGGAACGGTCACCGCCCAGACCGAGGGGAGCATCACTCATGCTCTTTCAAGTACCACCAGCTGCCTGGCAGGAGCCTCGACTGATTAGCACTGGGAAAACCAGCGTCTTCTCCGCTTTGAAGTTGGCTTTTCCTGATGGAGAAGGAGATATTTTGATGATATGATGGGTGGGCGAAGCAAAGCACCAAAGATAGGACAACGGGAGATGCTTCCTGTGGGAAGTGGCACTGGGAGAGTGAGGGGCCATTGCCACTGGTGTCATGGAGAAGAGAAACAGCTCAAGCCACAACGAAATACTCAAAGATTGTCAGTTTAGATTGGATATTAGGAAGAAATTCTTCCCTGTGAGGGTGGGGAGGCCCTGGCACAGGTTGCCCAGAGAAGCTGTGGCTGCCCCATCCCTGGAAGTGTCCAAAGCCAGGTTGGATGGGGCTTGGAGCAACCTGGGATAGTGGAAGGTGGAATGAGATGAGCTTTAAAGTCCCTTCCAGTGCAAACCATTCTGAGATTCTGTAATTCAGCTGATATCTAAATGAGGAGGTTCAAGTTCTCAGCTACTCAAAGAA
>NW_016690271.1:1135561-1157453 GCF_001604755.1 Lepidothrix coronata | reverse complement strand
AAAGGGGGCTGGGGAATTGCTCTTAAGAAAAATGAAGAGCTCTTGAATTTTAGGCTCTGGGTTCCCCACACAAGATAAGAGATGAGGCCATGGTGCTCAGAAGTTTTGTTTTAGCAGAAGAATTCTTTGGGCCATAGGTTTCCCTCAGCTCCCTGGAAAGGAGCCTTTGGAGCTGCCTTGGGTTAATTTGCCATTAACCAGCCTTGTCAGGAATCCCCCTGTGAAGCTCCACAGCACCCAGGCTGGCAGGCAGGAATGGGATGTGCTAACACTGGATTTCTATGGGGAGGAGGGCAAATCCAGCTCTGCACATCCCCCCAGCCACTGGACACCTCACACCTCCCTGCTGCCTCCAGGATCACAGCCATTTCCCAGGGAGAAGCAGCTCCCAGGGCCCTGAAAAGGTGGGGGTCGAGTCCTCCTGCTCCCTGTTGCCTTCCAGCAAACAACTCAGCCGAGCGTCTCCCTACAAACTGATTTCCACGCTTGAGGAGGCTGAAAACTTCAAAGCCCGGAGTGAAAAAATACCCACCAATAATAATAACAAACCAGAGGCTTTCCAGCCCCATCAGCCTGCAGCACTTCCAGCATGACTAATGTTTTCCAAGTGAAATAATAATCCATGGCACTGAATTTCCCATCTCTATGCACATCGCAGACAACAGGTGGGCTCTGCTCTGGTTCACCTCTGAGCAGGACCTTTAATAAGGCAGCTTTGTGCTCCTGTCATGGGGAAAATCACAAACTCCCAGGGCACCTGCAAATGAGGAGGGTGAGATTCCAGCCACGGAGCTGGCAAAGCCCTGAGTCCTTGGAGCAGGAGGCAAAATCCTCCTTTGTTTGACAGCAGATTTTACAGCAAATCCTGCAGCACAGTCCCAGATCAGTGCAGTGATGGAGCAGCTGAGGATGCCCAGCACCCCCCCTGAGCAGAATCTGTCCTCAGGATCTGTGTCACTCCCTGCCCTCACCCAGGCAGGACAGAGGCCAAGACAAAAATCTTTGCATTCACAGCCGTCTGCTCCCTGCAGAGCATCACTTCCAACCTCACCCCACCCCTGCCCACCTCCAGCCCCACACAACCTCTCCCAGCCCCTGGGAGATGCTGAATGCACAGAGACTGAACCAAACCAACAGAATATAAATCATAGAATAAATACAAACACTCTTTGTTTAGTTTGACAATAATTCACAGATGCCTCCAGCTTTCTTCCAAAAAGCTCGGCCTCGAAAGGGCCCTAGAACTTCCCTGGGGAGATTTTCTCAGCAAGACAAGACCACAAAGCCTTAAGATGTGCCCGTGAGAGCTGGGCACAAAGAGGTTAAACCCAAACACCACCACCTCCTCTGCAGGCAGGAGCCAGCCAGTGAGTTATGAAGTTAATGACAAAGCAGGAACGTGCCCCTCACTGGTTATTCCAGCCCAAGCTGCCTGTAAATCACGCGTTGGTCACCGAGGGGGTGACGGATTGTGCAGAGCACATGCACAGGTTTTGGCTTTGGTGGGTGAGAACTCTGCCCTGCTCTGCTGTGAGCAGCACCAGGACTCTCCTGTGGGGCAGGGCTGTGTCCCCCCAGCACTGGGCTCAGCACCCCCTCACCCCCCGGGCCCTACCGCAGGGTCTTGCGGATCATGTCCTCGTCGGTGATGCCGTAGTAGGTGAGTGTCTCGTTCCAGGTCGGGTTCAAAGTGTTGCGCAGCGTTTTGGTTCTCAGCTTATTCGCCTGGAAGAGCAAAGGAGGTTGTGGTCGGTGGGAATCAGCCCCAGGAGGTCATTTGGGCAGGGAGTGGGGAGAAAAGGAAGCCCAGTTTGGAGATGAAGGGGCAACGGGTGCTGTTGCCCTTCTGCCCGAGCACTGTAACCTGGCCAGTCCTCCATGGGGTGGCCCAAGTCCACCCCAACTGCAGCAATAACCAGAGGGACAGAGACACAGCAACTCACTGATTTACCAAGCAATCCAACCCCACATCCCACATCCTGGAAACAGCCAGCAAAATGGGAACCTTGGCAGAGCACAGAGCGGGGACGTGGATTTCATTTATGCAGTAGAAGAAAGCGAGAGAGGGGAAAGAAAAAAAGCCTTTTCAGGTTCATTAAAAAATACCAATTTGCTGTTCTGGCTGTTTGTTTGCATTCCCACTCCCAGCACAGCTCCCGATCCTGCCTGACTCAAAATAACTTCCTTGATACGCGTTTTGTCAGCACCAGCAACTCCTTCCAGCGCCGCAGCTCTGCAGAGTGGGAGGACAGGGACAGCAAGGCTTGTGTTCCTGGCATTGGTGGGGCATCCTGGCACACACCCACTCCCCAGCCCAGGGGACATTAATCTCCTTACTCCCTGAGATCCCTGTTTCTGTTGGGGCAGGGGGAGAGCAGGAGCAAAGGTCTGAGGCTGCAGATGGGGCTTCCTCACCAGCCCCCAGCCTGGCACAGCCTGGCAGAGCAGCAATTTTCCCTCTAATTAGGTGTCAGACAGCTCAATCCCTGCCTCAGCTGCTGCTGGGCATAAGGAACTCTCAGGACATCAACACCTCATCTTGTGGGTCTTTATGGGAAGCTGCTACATTCCCCACCTGGGGTTCACCAGCCCTGAGCTGAATGTGAGTGGGATGCAAAGCCCGGGGTGAAGAAGGAAATTCGTTCTTGCAGCACGAGGGGGGTCACTTTGTTGTCATGTCCTTCCCAAACCAAAAGCACCCCAACCACACAACCTCTTCCAGATCAGCTGGAGGTGGCCACCAGTTGGAGCTGCCAGTGCAGCAGAACTGTTGAGGGATGGCTCACTCCCAGTGTGTTGTGCAAAGCAGCTGCTTGCTCTGGGTTTGATCCCTCAGAGATGGAGAACGCCTCTGGAGTTTGTGCTGTGCTCTCACTTGCATTTCCAAAGCCATTTCTGACTCTGAAACCAACCCATGCCCTGTCCAGAGCTGTGGAGCTGCAAAACACCCAGTGCCAGGTTAGGAGGAGGATACCCCTGGAGCAAGGCAGGATGCTCCATGAGCTGAGCAGGATGCAGGGGCAGGGTCTCAATTAGGAGCAGCATCTAAAGCCCTGCAATGCCAATGGCTTTTCTATCACTCAGGCAGGAGCTGGTTTGCAGGAGGAGAAGCTGCCAGCCTGGCTGTGCACAGGCACCAGCCTTGCTGAGTCCATCCCCACGTGCCCAACGACAGAGTGATGCAAACTGAAGGGGACTGCAGGCAGGTGCTCTCATTTATGGCCTCCTGTCGCCTTTGATTTAATACCTTGTTTGCCTTAAATCTTTCCTGACTTTGTAAAGTTGCTTCAATCGAGGCACTTTATTGTACCAGGTTCCATCTCACATCTATTTTACCTCATTTCTCGGTGATATCGCGGCCACCATGCCAGGCTCCAGCCCAAGCAGCAGGATACGTATCAGACAGGGAGTCTAAAGCCTGCTGAAGGGTGACAAGGACAGCAGGGCACTCACTGCCTGCTCAGACCTGTGGGTAACACATCCTGGGGCTGGGGCTCTGGGAGTCAGGAGGGAAAGTGGGGTTAGGCACAGGGGTGACATGATGGGCATCACCCAGCAGCTAACGCTGCCCTGGGCAAGGGACATGAATTAGATCAGAGGAGCTGAGCTCTGGGAATGCCTTTTTCTCCCATCTGGAATGACTCAGTAGTCAGTAACCAGCTCACATGGAAGGTTTAATAGGGAATGAATTCCAGCTCTGCATGGGGAATGAATTCCAGCCCTGCTTCCCACAGCTCTGCCACAGGTGGCTGAGAGCCCAAGACTGGGACAGGAACACCCGAGGAACTCAGGGACAGTCCTGCTGCTGGAACACCTGTACAGGAACATCCAGCCCAGGACACACCCGTGATCCCCCCAGACCTGCTCACCTCTCCCAGGGCAGATCCGGACAGTGCTGTTTGGAATGTGGGGGCAAGGAGAGGGTCCCCCCACGGCCGCTCCGGGCTTGTGGAGTCTGCAGCTCCTGCACTACCCTCAGCTCAGCGCTCCCCTCCTGCCTCTCCACTCTCCACCACCTCCAGCAGAAATGCTAATCAATGCATTTGCAAAACATGGAAATGACAGATAATATCGCTGATGAAAGCGCTCCCGGCTCTCCTAATTCCAGCGGAACTTGAAATGTGGTTAAAAACTCCCTCTACCGCCCTGAACATTATGAATTAATTCAACTGAACCGTAACAAGTAAATATACCTCCCCAAAAAAGGTCTTTCCTTTTGTGTAGAATAGGAGTTCAATTAATATTCATAACACACACGTTTAGCATTTAAATTCCACATCCCCATCAGTTACACCAAGCTCTCACTACACATCAATATCTTTAATTACTCTTCTCTCCAGCAAGCGCTGAACCTAAGGAGATGGAAATATTTCCCTTATGATTTATACTCTGTTTTATTATGATCTGAGGGGTTTAAAATGTAAAAGAAACAGGACAAAAAAAAATAAAAATTAAAAGGGTCTGGTTTGTTTATAGCTTCAGATTGTTTCACTCAGTGCTTCCCAGGGGCTCCTGGAGAGCAGCATTTGCATCCCCTGCTCCCAAGATGAGGAGTCAGGGATGGCACCTGACTCCCAGGCAGTGGTTTCCCAGAAAGGTATTTTCTACTCCATGAGGATGGATTTAGCCCCAGTTCTTACCTCCTGCTCTCTCTAAGGACTTTTTACTCAAGAGATGGGCAGGAGGCTCGAGGCCTGGCTGCAGCAGCCCCTGGGTGAGGAGCTTCTCCTTGGGGAACCTCCTGAGTCTAATTTCCAAGGAAAAGGCACAGCCCCAGGAAGAGAAGGAGAAGTGAAAAGGTGTCTCACCTTACTGGCTCCGGGAAGCAAGTGCAACTTGACGTATGGATCAGCCAACCCATTATGGTCCATTGGCTTCAGGCCCTGGAGAGGGAACAGCAAAAAGCAGGAGTCAGGATAACAGCAGGATGCTGGGCAGGAAGGGTGGCTTCACTGAGCCCATCCACCAATGCCTGTTTCCCTGGGATATGGCTGGTCCAGGGAGTAATTGCATTTCCTCAGGATTGGGGATGGAGGGGAGCGTGGCTGCTGCAGGATCCAGGCCGGGCAGCAAATCCACACACGCTCAGCATTCCAACGCCATCTGTGGAGCCAAGGAGGGGCTGTGGGAAGTGGGAAGCTCCTCACCTGCTCTTGGCATCGGCCACCAGGCACCGCTGCTCTCCCAGCAGCCTGACTCTGCCATCCTCATCACAATTAATTTGGGGGTTAAGCAAATCAGCACAGTGACTTCTGAGGTTTGAAATTACAGGGTTTTGTCATTTAATAATTGCTTATGAGCAAACACACACCTCTGCTGTTGTGGTGCTACTTCTAAGCGCTCCCAGAGGGTGTGATAGCACCTACCTACTCCGTGTTATTAAGGCACAGCTGAAGGAAGAACTGCTTCAGGCCAGTGGGAGGCTGGTGCCAGTTGAATGCTGTGGTGTTTGCAAGGAAATCTGGGGGCACCAGAGCACAGACACAAGGAAATACTCGCTGCAGCCATTCCTGATGGATTTTACACAACACCCTCACAGCTCTTAAAGGATGACGTGGATCACGTCTGTTATAGCAATGCTCTGGAGCTGATCTTGCTTTGGGAAGAGGGAGGACACAAGCTGTGCCTCTGTGCCTCTTCTAAACAACCTGAAAATTATCCAAGGGCGATGCACAAACCCAGCCCAAAGCCATAACTGCACAGACTGCATGGAAACAGACTCCACAGGGCAAGGAAGCAACTCAGGAGCATGAAAAATGGAGCCTAATTTTCACCAGTCCTAAGCAGAAATGAGAATGGCTCCATCGTGGAAGTCCTTGGATTGTTTCCAGCCTGGCTGTGGGATCCCTGCAGGAGTTATTGCTGGGCTGGCTGAAGGCAATTCTGTGCCTGGATCAGAGGAGGGTTTCTCTGCACAAGTATCCATCCAACCCTGACTCCTAACTGGGCATGGAGATCAGGCTGGGTGGTGCTAAAGACTTTTCACACCCTTTTTGTGATAAGGAGAGTACTCACTGTCTGGATAATGAGTCTGTGCAGCTGCCAGGGATCCACCTGGCAGGAAAGCATTTGTATGGACTGCTGCTGGAACGGCTGTGTGCAGTGGAAATCTAATCATTAAGGCCTGGATTTGGGCAAATCAATGAGGGAAATCGCTTTCCTATTTCACATGTATGGAAGAACTCACCCAGCCTAACCCACAGAGCCACAGCAGCTTCTTGGGATGCCCTGTCGTGTTCCCCCACACTGAGCTGCATAACCTGGCCAAGGGTGCAGGATGTTCCTGACCTTGGGAATGTCTCTGATTTGGAGCAAAGCTTCTGCTTCAGAGACAAGGGCTCTGCTTCAGAGACAAGCAAGCTGCCCTGGGGCAAGGGAGGCCAAATGGTGCTCAGGAAAGAGGATTTTGCTTCTAAAGCAGAGCCAAAAGGACAAAAATACCAGCAGCGAATGGAGGTGAAATGTCCCTGCTTTAACTGCAGCCTGTGGGTGATGTTCCTGCCCCAGCAGATACTGGGAGGAAGGTGGTGGTATTGGCTGTGGCTCCATGGGCAGACAGGGCAGGAATGGGCTGGATTGTCCCCAGACTCCAGAAGGGATCACCTACACAGTCCACTCACAGAGACCCAGGCTCTCTCCAGCCTCCCCAGTCAGAGGTGCCCACCTGCCCAGTGCTGCACAGCAAATGAAATCAGAAACAAGCAAGCAGATTCCCATGAAAATGGATGGAGAAAGACAGGCAGCTCTGTAATTCACCCATCAATTCAGCTCAATTAAATTACCTTCTGAGGAGGCTATTAAAGGCTTTTTTAATAGATGTGCTATGGAAGATGGAGTGACAGGAGCCTGGAAAATAGCTCCTAATGTCACGTCTACCTCCCTCCCATGTCACTTGATACGTGTGTAGCACACAACTGAATTTAACAGGGCTCTGCCCTGCAAAGCTGCTCCCGTGGGAGCTCATCCCTCCCACAGGGACAACCCACAGGGTGATCAGTACCTGTGTGGAGGGACTGCCAACCTAAAGCTGCTCCAAGAGAGCTGAGAGGCAGAGAAGAGCAACAAGGCTCATATATGGAAGCAGAGCCTCCCCCTGGATCCATCCAGGGCACCTCCCTGGCTCCACCCAATCCTGCTGCTGGGACTGATTTATGGTGCTGTGCATCGTGGCACAGGCGATGGAGAGGAGACTGAGTTTCATCTTTTCCCTTCCTCTGCCCAACCCCAAAATCTCTGCTGCAATCCTACGGAGACCTCCAGCTCCCTGCATCCCAGCCTCTGCCAGCTGCTCTCCGTGCCAGTGACATTTAGCTAATCAATAGGATTTAATTACAAGTTGGGCTAATCGGGCTGCCGATTAACGCCACGCTGGAGGCACGCAGCAATCACAGGAGATGGATTCATTCCATCATTCACCCCACAACAAGCTGCCTACCTGCTGAGCAGGATCCCCGCTGCCCAAAAACCAGCCTGGACACCTCCCAGGCCAAGGCATCCCATTCCGAAACGGGGCAAACTGTGCGTCCCCCCCCAGCAGCCCAGAGGAGACACACAGCTTCCGGAATTTCCCTGCAGTGATAAATATTTATGACTCAATCCATAAGTAATGCTCAGTGCATTACTGCTGAGACCTCCAGCACTCACTTCTGTTGGGAGGGAGGGAGCTTCCAAATGCTCGGCAGGGTGGAAACTCCCGGGTGTTTTCTGGCCAGCGGCACAGGGAGAGCAGCCCAAGGATGCTCCCACGGGCAGCAGCTGCCTGGTATGGCCTGCCTGGGGCCAGGAGCTCCTTCACCACTGCCATACACCCCCTTGAGGCTTATCCTGGGCATCTGCCTCCTGAAAGCAGGAGACCAATGAAGCTACAGGGTAGCACAGCCCATCGTGTCTGTGCTGCCACACACCTTTACAGATCCCATAGGTCCTATGATTCTGTGATCCCCCTATAGCAGGTTATCCTCTTGCTCCATGGAGCAGGTCGGGCTTTGTAGGACTGAGCAGCCTGGGTGCCTGCACATTCACTGAACCCTTCTCCACCCCATTTTCTAGGAGGGGGTGATGCCCAGAGCATCCCAGCCCTTTCCCACTCATGACAGTACAGATCAGCACAACCCCGGGGGAGTACACAGGGTCTGTGCAGGGCAGGAGATGAGTGGGGAGAGCCCTCCTGCCAGCTGGGCACATGGCTGTTCCCACAGTCCAGGAGTGAGCCCCCATAATGCCCTGATTTATTCTCCTATTGATCCCAGCTGAGCTGCAAGGTGTCTGAGTTCAGCCATGCCTGAAGTGTGACAGGCAGTGTTTGGCAGGGCTACTGCCAGCACTGAGAGCCATTAGTGTGAGGTGGCCACACTGCCTGATCCTACCTGATCCCACCTTATCCTACCTGATCCTGTGCTCCTGCCAGCACAGGGTCCAGAAGGTGGCACAGTGTCTGCCTGGAAACTGCCAGCATCTCACAGATCCTGCTGTGAACCTACACCGAGGAGCATCTCAGATGTCCCCAGGCACAGCACCAGGGTAAATTCCCACATGGAGTGACTATCCCAGCCTCGTGCAAAGTACAGCAGCTGATGGTTGCAGCGCAGGAAATTGGTGGTGGAGCACAACAGGTTGGATTGAACCTGCTGCCGGTGCCTCCAAGAGCCTGCTCCCCTCTCCCTGCTCCCCAGGAACCGATAACGGGACTCGTGAGGGACATCAGCAGATAGAAAAGTGCTGGAGACTAAAATAAATGGAGAGAAGCAAAGAGATCTAAAGGGAGAGAGAGGGGTTGTTTGGGGTTATCGGAGAGAAAGAAAAACATGTCTCACATGGCTGAAATAGTCCAGGTTTTAACGGCTGCTGGCAGCAGCTGAGGCTCCAGGAGCTGCAGGAGTTGGATGTATCCTGAGGGCACCTTCCCCAGAGGGCCGAGACAGGTACCCGGGACACCCAGCCCAGGTGCAAGGGCAATGCACGTCCCAGCACTGCTGGGCTCGTGTGTGCAGCCCTGGCACTCGCCCATCTCCTCTTCTACAGCACTACTTGTAACATCTACACAGCCGGCGCCGGCTCCCACCGACGGCAGCCGGGGCCTGGCCCTTACCTTTCTGTAGTCAAGTTTTGGCAGCTTTCCCCAGGCGAGAGATGAAATGAGAGCGAGCAGATGGCAATGTAAATAAAAGAGAAAAATGGGAGAATGAGAGCAGAATGGAAATGAACAGGACTCGAGTGCTTGAATGTCAGGGTGGCGAGGAGGGCTCTGCCCACCCCGTGGCCAGGGGAGGTGCAGGGGTACCCCCAGTCCTGTGGGGTGGAATCAGCCACCACTATTCCTGACAGAGCCAGGTGGGCACGGCAGGGCTCTCCTTTGCCAGCCCTGCCCTTGCTCTTGCTGATGTGAAATCTATCACTTGCCGCTCACAGGTCTCCTTCCTCCCACTCCAAACACAATTAGAAATCTCCTCCTTGGCACTGCTCCCGAGTGCGCCAAGGGAAGCCTGACCCAGAGGCTGCCAGAGAATTCACAGGCAACAGGGAGGGAAACAAACCCCACTGTCTGCCCCAGCCCTGCCCCAGCAGTCCTGCCCAGGAGCTGCGGGTGCTGCACTTGCCCCCAGCCAGGAGCAGCTCTAGAGCTGCCAGGGCAGATGTTTCCGTGCTCATCCCCAAAGCCAAGCTTTGGTGCTGGAGTCTTGGAGAACCCTGGGTGGGGATGTGCATTCTCAGCGCCCAGGGCCAGCACCCAGCACAGCAGGTGCCAGGGTGGGGGCTGCAAACATGCATCCTATGAAGGCAAATAGCATGGCCTGATCCTCTGGGGCTCAGGTCACAGCCCGTTCTCCTGCCTGCTGTAAAAACCCTCCACACTTTCCCAAGATCTGCAGGGATTTAGGTCTTCTCCTCCCAGCTCACCACCGCCATGGTGATCTGGTACCCTCACTGCTCTGGTCCTCATGCTGGGTGAAGCAGAGAGGAACCCAGCAGCACCCACGGGCCTGGAGGCAGAATCAGGACCTCAGTTATCTGTTTCTGCTCCAAAATGTGCAAAAAGCCCCTAATTGCTTCAATCACGCAGACGGCAAAGGCGCTGAGGCACAGCACTTTGTGGCCGTGATTAGCGGCATTTAAAAGAGCCATTTATAAACTGACAGCCGGTCACAGCCGTCAAGTAAATAACAACATCGGGAGGGGCTGCTCTAAAAAGCATCAATAGCTGCAAGGATCTCTTCAAAGGGGAAGAGCAGCCGTCTCTGTACTGCTGGAAACGCCCTGAAAGGCAGGGCTGGAGGGGAAGGAGAGGGCAGAGGCACTGGGTGTTGGGATAGAAGTGGAGCTGGCAGAGGAATAGCTGCTTCACAGACACCGCCACATTTGCAGCTTTTGGCACTTTTGGCACAGCTGCAGCACCTGGGTGGCCCCATACGGAAGGAAAAAGTTTCCCACCTCCAGGCACAGTCAGTCCTCCCTGTTCCCACGCCCTGAGCCATACCTTGGCTTTATTGATGGTGCAGTGGAGAGCGTTGTTCTCTTGATCGTAGAGCAAGCTGAAATCCAGCGTCCCCAGCGTGGCTGTGAAGGAGAGAAGATTCTGTTAGCCTGTGTGGCCCAGCCAACGCTGCCTTTTCTCTCTCTGAGAGCAAAAGGAGTGCATGAAGATGCTACAGAAATGGCTACAAACATTATAAAACATAAGCATCCTCATGTGAGCCCTTGTTTCCAGCTGGTGGCCATCCCTACATTGGCTGGTGGGGCTGGCACAGTCCTGGGAGAGGACCAAGCAGGATCAATGGATGCAGCCCGCCCAGCTTTGCCTCTGTGGGCTTTCACGTGGGTCCCTCCCCAATCCCACAGCAGCCCCATTGCAGCCAGCAGCCTTCTGTCCCCCAGGTACTGAAGGCTCTTCTCTGGGAAGATCCAGGCATGGCTGGGACACAGAAGAGACCCACTGTTGACACGTCCCCCCTGCTCCAGCGCCGCTGGCATTCCCAGAACATGTATTTGTACACTGACACCTTCAAACAAATGAGCCACCAATGGGATCCCTTCCCAGCTCCAATCTGGCTGCAAACTGTAAATTAAACCCAGGGAGGGATGGAAACACTTTTATGGTTAAAATGAAAAACACCAACAGCTTTTAATGGGAGCAGTGTTCCGTTACGGCATCCACAACCCAGGAACGGCAGCACGGGGCATCTCCTGGGATGGGACACGGGGACAGGGCAGGAGACCGGAACAAAACCAGGAGAGCCTCAGCAGCAAAAGTACATTTGATTTAAGAAATTCTTTCCCTTTGAATGATCTGAGCAAGTCGTGCTAATCCAAAGCAGAGAAAAAGCTTTAAAAAGACAAGCTTTCCAAAAACATGGCTTAACCTTTTCCAAGGCTCCCAGACCTTATTTGCACGCCAAAGCTTGGACATGGAGCAGCATCTTCGCTGGCTCAGCTTCACCTGCCACCAGCCTTGAACTTCCAGGGTGGCTCTGGACCCAGCAACCCCCACTTTTCCATGCCCACCTTCCCAAAAGGGGTCTGCCTGAGCGCTGCCCTGCCACCAAACAGCATCCCACCGCTGTTTCCAAGGTAACTGCACCTTCCCGCCGCATTCAGAGCATGAAAAAAAAATCCAAAATAAAAACCAGAACAGTTTTGCTTAATATCAAAGCAGGGTCTGCTGCCAGGCAGGGGGGGTGAAAGTTGGACAAACTTTATGGCAGGAAATAAGGTCCTTTTTCCCCCCCCCCAGCATTGACAGCAGCAAGGCACCCACGGAGGAGGCAGATATTCATGGGACCGAAACGTTCCTGCTGCAATTTCACAGTGATCTCCCAGCCCAAAGGCAAATGAGCTACAGATTTGCCTGCTAGCAAAAGAAAAATCATTGCTCCAGAGCAAATATCTTGAGTTCAAAACAGAATAAACACCCAAAGAGATTTTCTGACAGAATAATGTACCCCCCTCGCTCTGGAGCAATTTCATGGCACATTAGCTGCTGGTCTGGGTAAGTCACAAATCAGTGGGGGTTTACCTGCCAGGGGAAGATGGAAGCCATACAGGGTGAGGCCAAACCTGCTGCAAATTCTGAGTCATCTCTGGGTTCGGCCCAAACAGGCATTTCCAGAGCAATTCCCACCCAAAACCGCTCCTCATCCCACAGGGAGGAAGGCGCAGCAGTCCCCGGATGTCCCTGCCTGTGCTTAGAGACAGGGAGCTCACGGATGGCAGTGGGTGAAGTGTGAGGCTCCACAGCACAAGGGTGAAAGCCAAGTCAGCAAAACTTCACAAAATCTGCATTTTTCACTCAAGAGCGGAAGATGAAGCCTCCGGTTTCGGAGCCTCATCATTTCCACCTGCCCTTTAATCAGCGCTTCCTGCCAGCCCCACCGCTCGGCCCTCCCGGGTTCAAGCTGTTATTTTATTTTTATCACAGGAGGGGGCCCGCGGCTCAGCCTGCTGGATTTGGCAATTTATAAAACAAATTAAAAGCCTGGCACGAAAACAGACTTTGGCCAGGAAATACTGACAAAGCCCCAGCCTGCCCCAGGGGCGAGGGCAGCAGGGGGGCCCCGCTCCTGCAAGGCAAGCAAAGCCTAAAATCACCGTAACAAGCAGGAGGTGCTTGTTTTGCAGGTGGGGACTCAGGTCCTGCTCCCAGTGCTGGCAGTCCATAAGCAAACCTTGAGCAGTTCCCATTCCTCTTGGAGCTGCCAGGAGCTGGGAGGGCATGGATAGGGGTGCAGAGTTCCCCCAGCCCTGCCAGGCTCCAGCCCCAGCTCTCTTCCAGTTCTGAAGGGGTTTTCCTCCACATAGGTTTTTTTTCTTGTTAGTAGTGATCTTGATAACCAAGGAAAGATCTGCCTTTAGCAGAGGGATGTGGAAACACCAGCAGAACATGAGCTAATTGCTTAAAAACGTGGCCGTATGGAGATGACAAAAGCGGTCAGGCAAACTTCGGGTTTGGCAGCCAAGGTGCTACCATGGAGCCAAGAGTAGTGCTGCCACCAGAGCCAGGACCCAGAGGATGCCCAGGACACACTGGACACATCCAGGACACGGCCACAGCCCTGCAACCTCTGTTACCTCCAGGGGAGGCACATCCAGGCGATGGATCCAGCACAGCAGTGAAGGCAGAGACAAAGGCTGGTGCTCGAGCTGCTCAGGGGCTGAGGAGGTGGCAGAAGACCTCCAGCTGCACCGGGGGTGGGAGCCACCCCTGCACCCCACAGCAGCTCCCTGTAAACTCCCACGGGACCACAACCCTGCACTCCTGGAGCGGGCAGCACGCTGAGCCAGCGGTCAGGCAAGCCAACACCACCACACCAGCACCAGCCACCGCTCCCACCCCTCCTGCAAACCTCTGGCAGCGCATCCAGCCCTGGCTGTGGGAGTTCTGCCTCCCCAGCTGGCAAGATTGGGCCCAAAACCTTTGCAATGCAGCTGAATCCCCCTGTTTTGATTGCTTTCCCCCTCCCACGAGAGATGCAACTCGATTGTGCTCTTAATTAAGGGAGCAAGTACCCAAAAAAGAAAAGGGCGGCAACTAGACTCAAAGTGCTGTTACCAGGATTATTTAACTCGACTGGGCTATTCTAAACACTGCCCTCTAATCACACAGGCTGCAAATAAAAAATATAAATAAATGTCTTTGTCAGGCACTACAAAGGCAGCTTGGTGCTCTCCAGACAGCAGGCAGGATGTATCATTATTATTACAATTATTCTGCTCCAATGATAAAATAACCATTAGGAAAGCTGAACTCATTAGGAGGTTCTGACCCTCTCTTCTCTCCATGAATTGGGAGAGATTGATGGGAAGACGCTGGCCAGGGCCTGGCGTTTAACACAGGCTCTAAAAAGAAAAATAAATCTGACTTGCGCGGGAACGCGGCCTCCTCTCCCACTGACCTTTGGGCGTTTTGATTAATTCAGTGGGCCACAAAACTATCAGAGGGCAGCAGAACCAGCAGATGTGTCCGCGGGCTCAGCCGGGGGACGCGGCGAGCGCGGCCGGAGCCCGCGGGCAGCGCAGTGTCCCGGCACGGCCGCAGCAGCAGCACCGCCCTGGCCGGTGGAGTCGGCAGAAATTGTTTATTGCTGACATTTCCCATCAGCGCCCAGGGTGACGGGGAGGCTGGAGGAGCTTCTATTTATACCTGCGGGATGAAAGGCAAAACGTGGTGATAAATCCCTGCTCCGCTCCCTTCCCCAGCCCCCTGTCTTTGCAGGCGCCGTTGCCCTCGCCTGGTCCACGCCGGGATCCGCCCCCTCTGCAGCCTGGGATGCTCCAAGGAGAAGAGTTTCTCAGCCCAAGGGATGGTCAAGACATGGAAGAGACCCCGAGACTTGCAGAACAGACCTGTGAGCTTCAGCAAAGCCCGTGGAGGTGCGAAGCGATGACGGAGTGCGCTCCTTACCTTCCCAAGTCAGGGAAGCTTTCACAGCAGAGCTCCACACTAAGAGAAATTGAGGTGTGCACACAAAAAACCCACTATAGAACTAATTAAAAAGAAGTCCAAAAGCCTTAAGTCCCTCTGCTTATCAGCATTGCTGCTCCCAAGATAATCTGCTCATGGATTTTGTGCCAGGGAGATCAGAGTGGAGCAGTAAAAAGACTGCTGGGGATTGTCTGGATTAGCTCTCCCTTACAGAAAGCATAGGTTCAGTAACCTTCAGACTGGGTATTTTTTAATGCACTATAAAAGATAGGTCCCTATTCTTCCATTGCTTTAATTTTCCCCTGCAATAGAGATAATTTTAAAGGTCCTGAAAGGCAGTAAGTAATTCTGTGCACTTACAGCCCCATGTAAAATGTTGGTAAATGACTCCTCAGGAGGAACAGAAATTATCTCCTGCCATTTCCAAGCAGGACTGCTGAAGAGCATTTTGGTGGGTGGCTCTGTGTGCTCCTGCCTCCTTGAGAATGACAGTGCCTTGACCTGGTCCAGAGGCTCACGATGGGGCAGTGCAGGCAGACAGTGCTGGGGCAGCTTGAGGATTGACTCCCTGAGCCCCTAAAACCCTCCAGGGCTATCCCTGGAAAACAGCACCATCAGATCCTGCAGCCTCCTGCAGCTGAGGCTGAGCTCATCCAGCATCCACAGCATTCCTGGTCCATGCACAGACCTGCTTGGGGTGCTGCTTGTGACTCACGTGCCTTGGTAGAGTCAGGGATGGATCCCACAAGGTGCTCAGCTGAAGAGCTGCAGGCTGCAAACCCCCAGGTCTGATGGCAGCACTGACCTCTGGCATGATCCTCCAGCCACGGGATTCAGCATCAGCCAGGGAAGGTGGTGAAAGCAGGTGAAAATGGGACACTTCTGAAAGTTCTGCCAGGGGCTATTCCATGAAAATGCATCCTGTGGGAGGTTTTGGGACATGCCCCGGGGGCAGCACAGCATGTTGGGACTCAGACATTCCTGTGAGTCCTGGACCACGTGGTGCCAACTGGCTGCATCATAGAACTGTGATCTGCTGCTGCAGGCAAGGCAGGACATCCTCACTCCTACAGAAAAACCCAGCAGGGACCAGACCCAGCACACAGGCAGGAGACTTTCCTTCCTCAGGAGATCTACAGATGTGGCTGAATTCAATAGGATCAGGAATGAGAACAAAGCACAACTTTCCTTTCTTGCAACTGCTCCCTGCCTGACCGTGGGTTTCTCACTTAAAATCTACAGCAATTAATATTTCTTCATTTTGGAGACACAGCACCAGCCCCTGGTAAGCTCTGGAGCAGGGAGCTGCTTCCTCGCGAGGTTGGTTGATGGATGCTCATCAGCTCTTCTGTCTTCTCCAGGAGGAGTGTTCAGAGGAACACTTATCTGCTCAGAACAGTTCAGAGATGCAATTATGTTTTACAGCACTAAATGGTCCCTGATGTCAGCAGCAATTAGACTTTCAGCAATTTCAATTTAGAGATGGCCTTCAAAATCTCTCCCTCTCTCTTCCTTTAATGAAATACAGTCTTGCAATTAACAACCCCCCAAAATTGCCTTTGCTGTTAAATACAAAGATGAAAGATCTGGGAACCCCCTTGAGCTCCAGCATGGTGGAGTAAGGGGTGTCAGTTCCCTTTTCCAGCCGGGCTCTGTGTCTCCTCCTGCACCCTGGAACCACGGAAGGTGAAGGGCCGGGCAGGCTGGTGGGGAGGAGGCAGCGGGAGGGCCCCTCATTAACCAGCAGCCGTGTGGCTCCTTCATTAGCGGAGGTGCCGGAGGCCACGGCCCATATGCTGCTTCCATCGCTGCTGCGGGAGGGATGCCCCCACAGAGCCTGCTCACCCTCGTGTGCCAGCCTCACCAGGTGCCCTGTGTTCCTCTTCAGCACTTCAGGGTGTCCCTGCCCATGGTCACTCCTTGGGAACAGGCATCTCCAGGGGCTGAAGGCTCGTTGGGGGATCAGGAACACACGATGTGCAGCCTCCACCTGAACCACTGAAGGGGGGGCCAGCAGGAAAGCGTGAGAGCTCGCCCCACACCAGCACCTTCCCTATACCCACCTATCCTGCAAGAAACCAGACAGGAGTCATCCTAGTTAACATCCCATGTCTCCCTTGGGAAGGCTACAAGCTCCTCGATGCCCTCAGACCTTGGTTCCACACTGCCCAGTGCCCACACACGTTCCTTTGGCACTGGCAGCTCGGGTTGTGGTCTGGTGGGCAAAGCCACGCTCCAGGCTCTGCCGAAATCAGCGGTGGTTTGTTTAGTTTCCTGAGTAAAAAAAAATACTTCTTTTGGCCTTCTCTGGATTGAAAAGACGATTCAAAGCTTATAAATAGCAGTGGCAGCATATGCTAAGGAGCCGCGTTTCAGAAGTAAATATCCTCCCCGTTCCAGTGCACATTTCCCCTCGCCGTCTCCTCTCCCTCCCCCCTGTCTGGCCAAAAGCACTGCCAGGTGACTTGCAACCCTGCACCCCTTAAGATGTTCCTCTTTACGTCTTTGAGCAAGCAGTAATTAATATCTCCATGACGGCTTTGCCTGCCTAATTATCTTTGCTCAAAATAAGAGTCTTCCTAAATAACTTGCGTGGCACTGCTCTCAGCAGGCGTCACGAGCCGCCGCCACCAGGACTGGCCTCTCAGCTGTACTTTGGAGAAGTCGTTTCCATGCTGCTGCAGCTCCGGAGCCTGCTCACGAGCCTGATCCTCCGTGAATAACAACTGGGCATGCCATGGAATTGGCTGGGTTTGTGCATATATGAACAGCCCTGGAGCGCTGGCAGGAACAGTATGGGGCAGCTCTTCCAGCTCCCACTGCAGCTCCCTGCCCTCAGGCTGTGTTCCCATTGGAAAATCCAGAGCCAAACGCATACGGAGGAGGGAGAAAATTCCAGTGTGACCACAGCCTCTTTCCAAAGCCAAACAGCAGCTCAGGGGAACGGGGCATTTCTGCAAGGGCTGGAAGCTTGCTTGCCTGTTACAGGAGGATGGCTGCTCCCTCCAGCGCTGTCCCCCGTGACAGAAGCCCCAGCGGTGCTCCCTCACAGGGACGGCGTCTCCACCTCTGCGCTGCTCGTGCAGGGATTTGAGAGACCTTTAAAAGCCCATCAGGTACAAATTCACACTGGTGCTGTGGAGGGGGAAGTGCGGGCAGTGAAGGGGCAGCAATTTGGGTGAAATCGGGGAAGATGGGAGGTGAGAGCCAGCTCCTTGCAGGTGGCACATTGCCATCTAGCTGGCATTTGCTTATTTTCCTTGCAAACCAAGTTTCCCTGGTAGTGTGCTGCCCAAATGGGTGGGAAGCATCTCTGGTGGTTGGGGACCCCAGGGGCCGGGACTGCTGCTCTCACCGGTCACCAGCCAGGGGAACCAAAGACGAGATGACAGCCAAGTGTCCCGAGGCAGCAGGAGTGAATCCCCCCCTTCCCAGCCCCAAATCCTGGCTGGTCCTCTCAGCTCACAGCAGATGCTAATTCTGGTCCAACAGCATCAAATCACCTTTCTCACCAAATACACACTTCCCACCTCTCCTGTCTCATTCCACCTCCTCAGCAGCTCCACTGGGGACAAACCCACTGCAGGAAGAGAGTCCTGTACAGCCTGAGCTCTGGTCCCAGAGCATCCCTGCAGATGGAGGATGGAGGAGGCGCAGGGCAGTGATGAGTCCTTCTCCCAGGGTCTCCCAAGGGTCCTGGGATGGAAGCAGGTGCCCACCACAACCCTGCAAATCCTCAAGCAGCACTGTTGGCAGGTCTGATGGGAAGAGCTGGCTCCATGCAGTTCTCAGTAGTCCCAGAGCCAGCCCAGATGTCTCCACTCATTATCTGCTGTGTTTGTTCCCTGGCCCTGCCTGCTCCCTGCCACTCACTGCATTCAACAGGCTGGTTGAAAGGTGTCCCAGAGCCATCAGCCTGAGCTTCTGCATCAGCCTCCCATGAACTAGTACCATCTGTCCTCCTGCCTCAGCCGGGTCCCTGCCCATCTCTGGAGCAATCCTACCTGCCTCTTGCAGCCTGGGGATTCTTAATTTTCCAAAGCACCAACACCATGCACGCACACGCATCTGCCCCCCAACATGTCCCTGCTCCCTGCAGATGCCAAACCCCTGGGTCAGGCCACCCTGCTTGGATGGGAGCTGACACTGATGCTTCTCCCAGGGCTGCGCTGCTCTGGGGTTGCACCATCCGGAAGAAGGCAGCTCCCACTGGCTCCGTAGGCACTCCAAGAATTGCTGATGGCATCTGGAGCACAACTCAGCAAAGGATTAAGGAATGGGATGCAGGGTACCAGCCCAGGTGAGCCGCAGCAGGGCCAGGTGGAACCTACTCTGCTCTCTCCCCACAGCCCTGCTGGGGTGCCGAAGGTTTTCCAGGGATGGCAGCTCCGGTCCAGCCCCTGCCGATGCCGCCCTGCACGGCGGCAGTGACAGAGCAACCCATCCGTGGCACCTAACAGGCTGCTGCTGCTGCAAACCCAGAAACCAGCCCAGAGCAGCAACTCCAGGCAGGAACGAGCCTGGGGAAACTCAGACAAATGCTGCATTTCTCCAGGTAGGGGCAGCTCTCCTCCTCCCATTCACCCAGCCAGCAGCAACATCGCTTGGTGTTGGAGGAGGGAAACCCGCAGGCAGGTGGGACAATTGGGAAGGAGCTCTCCTCCTCCTCCAGATGGACCCTGCCATGGCAAAATCCCTCTCCCTGCACCTCTCTGGGGCTGAGCTGGGAGTATCTGTGGGGAGTGAGGCAAGACGTGCCACTGCCCAGCAACACCTTGATTTGTGAGTGCTGCACCCAGATCCGACACCACCATCCCCTGAGACCTCAGTCACCTCCCTGAACCCTGTGTGACACGCAAAGGGACTGGCACCACCGAAACCCCAGTGCTGCCCTGATGTACAGGCAGACACAGGTTCTCCAGGGGAAATTTAGTGCAGGTGACTAATGCAGCAGCCCTGAATCACCCTCCAGGGATGTGGGGGAGCTGAACAACACTCCCCAGCGTAGCTGATGGCTCGAGTCAGGCTGCACGAATCCCCTCCCAGCTCCCCAGCTGGGAAACTGGGACAAGGAGCTCTTGTCTGGCTTTACAACTTGGCTGCTAAACATGGGGGAGTGACAGTCTCATCCTGCACATTTATGCCAACCAGTGTCCTGAGGGTGGCTGGGACCACCCTGTGCTGTCCCCAGAGATGTGACACCAGCAGTCCCACCTCCCCACTCTGCTCCTGGCACTGATGTGCTTTCACCAGCCGAAAACCCACCACATCTGGCAAAAGAGCCTCGGCAGTTTGCCTGACACCTGTTACGCTGCAACAAACACTCTTCCTAACACCAGCCGGGGTGAGAGAAACACCCGCCCGCCCCCGGCACGAAGCCGAGCCTCTTCCAGCCAGCACTGCCGGCGGAAAAATGCAGAATGCAGCACCCTGGGCTATTTCCATGCGAGTCACCTGGAGAAAACACCACACTCTGGGGCCCCGAGTGCTTCGGCTCCCACACACACCCCTGGCCCTGCAGCCCGGTTGCTCCCATTTCTACTGCCACAGTGAGCAAAGACGATCTAATAATTAGAGCAGCAAATAACACCCAAATCCGGTTAAAGTCACCACTAACTGCCCGGCTCGGACAAACGCGGCTTAGCAGAGATATTCTCCCCGGGAGCGCCGAGGCTCTCGCCTCTCCAGAGAGCATGACCCTGACACCGGCATGGGGAGAAAGGGAGCATCGGTCTGGGGCTGGCACACAATTCCCAGCCTCTCCTGGGGCTGTAGCTGGTGGTCAGCAGGCAGAGGGGGGCACAGGGATGGCTGTGCCACCCTGCAGCAG
Source organism: Lepidothrix coronata (assembly GCF_001604755.1). Classification (NCBI taxonomy): domain Eukaryota; kingdom Metazoa; phylum Chordata; class Aves; order Passeriformes; family Pipridae; genus Lepidothrix; species Lepidothrix coronata. Next base: position 1,137,207 of record NW_016690271.1, on the reverse strand, counting down.
CACAGCCCTCCTTGAGGTCACGCTGCAGGGTCTGGCACAGATGACAGTAGCCCAGGCCAGCCCAGAGCCCGGCAGCGAGGCCGAGGCAGGGCTGTGACATTCTGCACAGGAAAAAGCCACCGCCTGCCCGGCGCTGGGCCGTAAACAGCTCAGCCTCTCCTTCCCCCAGGACGAGCACGCAGCACTGCTCAGCAGCACCCACTCCCTTCCTTGGCACCTCCCGGCTTCAAACTTTGTGCTCAGCCCCTCGCAGGATCTGGCCCCTGAAGGTTGGGCTGAATCGAGCCCTTGGGTTTTATCCAACTCCAAGGGAAATCGTATTATCCCAGTCACCGCGGCTGGCAGAGCCAGGCAGCAGCTGCCTTGCAGCCTGCAAGCTCCACCGCGCCGGGTGGGAAGGACGTTTTGGGTGGGGAGGGGTTAACCCTTGCTGCAAGCACCTGCATCTACCAGAACCAAAGCCTTCTGCTCCAAAGCCCCTGCTGGTCTCCTGCAGGGCTCTGCCTGCAGCTGGAGGGCGAGGAATGGAGGAATGACATGTCAGAGTTTGCCGAGGGAGAGGGCAGAGCTCTCCAGGGTGGATGTCATTCCAAACAAATCTCCCCGATGTGGAGCCGGGCGATGCTGGAGCGTATCGCCAGCTCATCAGCAGGGTGGCTGGAGCAGCCTGCACCACCGAGGTGGATTAACCGAAGGGTCTGAGCCCAGCTGGCAGCCTTCAGAGGCACAGAGCCGAGCAGGGACGAGGCAGAGAAGTGCACCAACCACAACAGCAAAAGCACAGCAACTGGTGGCTCTTGGGAGACTTCCCTAGTTTGGGTTCAGCGGCCAGCCTGGCTGCAGCAGGGACACTCCCAGGGCCCCCTTCCACCCCCAAACAGTGCCATAACAGCCTTCCCAGCTAAAGCTGGGGACTTCTCACTGCTGCAGTGTGATCCCAGGGATGGGCAGCATGGCTGGCAGCCGGGAAGGGCACGCGACTCAGGCACCAAGATGGGGAACCAGCCCTAAGACCCACCCTTGCCCTCAGCACCCAGCAAACTCCCGTGGAAACTTAGGAACTTACTGCAGTCGTCGGACTCGTAGCCCTCGGGGTCCACCACCTCCTCGGGCGCTTGGCTCTTGGCCGGCTGCTCGGCGGGCGTCGTGCCATACGCTCCAAAAAGCTGGTCCACGTCCTCATCATCTTCCCGGGGTCCCTCGGCGGGGCTCACAGAGGGCTGGCTGACCGCGGGGCGCAGGGCACTGCTGCGGCCGACGGCGGCGGGGAGCCCGCGGGGGAAGCGGGGGAAGTAGTCGGAGATCTGCTTGATGGGTTTGATGGGGCCGGGGCAGACGTCAATAGCCATGTGCTCCTGGATACTTATGGTCATTTTCTCTCCTTTTCGGAGTGTCATGCATGCGGCTGTCGGTGCCAAGCCCCTCCGGAGAAGCCCGGACCGTGCGTGGGGGAGCCGTGAAGTTTTTGCCGGGGGCTGCGGAGGCGGATGAGGAGGGAGGCTCCGGTGGGCACCTTACGTGGTTCTCGCGCCCTGAGCCCCAGACACCGCACACATGCTGCTGCCGCCTGCCCTGGCGCTCGCACAGCCCCTGATCCTGCCAGCGCTGCCTGTGAATAAATGAGCGAGACACAGAGACGGATAAGA